>NC_090871.1:23566547-23586547 GCF_036669935.1 Montipora foliosa | reverse complement strand
GCTATGTTTAGACGAGTTCGTAAATAAGATATGACTTGAATTAGGGACCATTCTCAATCCCAGGGCTAAAATTTCTCATGAAAGACTTGTGATTGGCTGGAAAGGTCTGAATTCGCGGGAAATTCAATTTAATAATAACTCGGTATTTAAAAACGCCGTTACACAAATCAGGAGCCCACGAATAGGATCCTCCACGTGCACTATATCCTTGAGTCAACCATTGCGTGTATCTTTCTGTTTTTACGACTAACCCTTCAGTGGGACACTCACATTTACACATATCTATATGTGTACATTTATCTGTAATCTTATACCTAGTTTTAATATGGCTTACATTTGAATTAAAAAAATCAATTAAATCCCTGAAGAAGTCAGGCTGTGCCTGATGAAATATTGGTAAATAAAAAAATATATATCCTCACAGTCGTCACCAACCAGTCTCGCAGTATTATCTTATTTAAACAGCGCGTGCAGAGCCGAAGAACTCGTGGCGTTTTAAAATAAGAAAGATACATGTAAAGGTTTTGCAAATACAATGAAGTTGTACGCTCTTAGTCGAGAGCTCCTGCTCCCTTCTTGGTGTTATCTGATCAATAAACGAGATGCCAGCTCCTGTATACTTGTATTTATTTCTCACTATTACTTAGTTAGAAATTGTTTTGTTGTCTCTTCACTGCTATGTGATTAGACAACAATCGGAAATTGGCCATTCCGGAATTGCTCAGAGAACTGGGGCAGGTTTCAAACTTCAACCAATTGACACCATCACATGAAAGATAACATTGAGATTGGTTATCTGTCAAAGTTTGATGCTTTTAGTTCGAACCGAGACCAAGTTACGGACTTTAAAAACATAGTTAATCCATAAAAACGCCTCTAATTTTGAGGCTACGTCCCCCCAAACCATATTTCTGTAATATTCATAAAAATAGGCAAACCAAGTGATTTTCACCTCACCGATTTTCAAATTCTTTGATTGCACTCACGTGATAAGACGGCCATGTTGGTGCCAAAACAATAGGGAGCTTTAGCAATGACAACGGCAACGGCAACGAGAACGTCATGTAAAAACATAAATTCCCGTTATTGCGATCACTTCGCGACTATTCCGAAGTGTGGCAGTCCTTCAGAAATAAAACCGTTACGAGCGGCGGTTAATTTAGGGGAGAAAAATGAAAATTTATGTCCAAGTGCTGACGTTCTCCACAACACCTCAAACTTGGTTATTTCACGTTGTAGTTTTGCTGACGACGGCAAAGAAATTGACAAAAAGGAAAAACGCACGTGCAGGGCGTGCAAACCTACTGCTTTTGCCTACTGAATATGCAAGTTTTAACGTTCTCGTTGCCATCGCCGTTGTCGTTGCTAAAGCTCCCTAATAGAAAAATGTAGCTTAAGCTTTGCATAATAATAGAGTCGAATTCCCATAAGATGGCCGCCGTGACGTCAGTTGTAATCAAAGAATAGTATGGCCATGACAGGATTTTCAAGTTGTCCCAAATCTGATAAAATTTTCAGAGTTTATATGGTTTGTCTGGTTTGGGGGACGCAGCCTCAAAATTAGAATTCAAGAATTATTTGAATTCAAATTCGTTGTAACTGCCATGTTTTATCACATTTTTTTCCAGTATTACGTCAACATCCATTTACTATAGAAGCAATTCAATGTAAACTCTCATTGTACCTGAAGAAGGCTGGTCAGTTGGCCAGCCGAAATATAGTACACCACTAAAATCAAATCTACGTTGTATCTACTCTTGCTTAAAATATTTAGTTTCTCAATTTGTTATTATGCTGATCAGATCAAGCCACTGGTCCAACGTACACCGACAGGAAGATTGTCCACGGTTGCTTGCTTCAAAACTCTGGGCCCGGCTGTTCGAAAGCCGATTAACTTAATCCAGGATTAGCATAAACTTTGGTTAAATGTTTTCAACTTTTAAGCGCATCTTTCTTTTGGTTATTTTTGGTTTTCAAGATTGACTTCCTCTAATGTAAAATTTTGCCAAATATCAGCGTTGTACAACATTTGGGAGTACAGAAACTCCTTGGTAATTTTTAAATCTGGGAATAGCGTTAATCGGCTTTCGAACAACCGGGCCCTGGAATTCAAAATTAGAGACATTTGGATTTTTAACTATGTTTTAAAGTCCGTAACTCGGTCCCTATTCGACCAATAAGCATCAAACTGGACAGATGTTATCTTTCATGTGATGGTAAACTCGCCTCAGCTCCCAGAGCAATTCCGGAATGGCCTTTTGGGGCTACCAACCTTACCACCCATGGTTCCAAACCAGAACCTCTTGGTCAGCGGTTACTTTTTCAAGCGTGTGGTATTCAATTTCTACGCGAAGGTGTACCACAGTTTGTAAGGTACAAGGAAAATGTCGAGAAAATGTCCGCGTTGCTTTTGAACGCTAAGAAACCTGGAGTACAGTTTGAAGATAAATGGCATGAGCTCAAACCCACAGTGAATAAACTTCTGAAGCAACAGGCAGTGACAACTCAAGAATGGCAAAATCTCTTTTGGTAAGTGGCAAGCAAAATAATTGCACAACCTACTAAACTGAATATTTGAAGCTAATACACAGTAGTTCGTCTTTCAAGTCAATACCATCTGGCTTTTTTTTCCCTGTTCTCACATTTTCTTCGATGCTTTCGCATCAATAACTTGTAAAAATTTGATAAACAAACAGATCAAATAGCTCTTAAAGAAATATAACCAGCCGGCGTTAAGTTGCATTTGATGTTTACAATTTAGCTTATCTATATACAATAACCTGATATTTACCGCGAATTGATCTCACTTCTAATGTGAAAAATTTGATACTGATTGGTTTTTAAATGAGCTACACACAAGGAAACTACAGTCGGTATTACAGTACATGTACAAAATACTGTGAACAAATTACATAGCAAACAATACCGAGTTCTTGTGAAGATAAAAATTGGACTGCTTACAGGAATTACAAGAGCTGACAAAATTGAACGTTAACCTCACAAGCAGTAAAGAAATTCTTTCAGCAGATATGAGTTAAGGTTTGGATAGGGTTAGTACAAACTATAAACTGAGCTTGAGGAAAAAAACAAGGATCTGTCTGCAACTTATGGTATCAGCCAAGAAACAAGGTTGGAAGGATAATTTTTATATCTCCAAGATACCCTGTAATAAGGCATGCAGGAAAGATAACTTTTTGAAGTCAAGCTGAATGTTCAACTGCTACAAATGATGGGCATGTGTAAAAATTTGAAAAAGAGAATAAATCTCATTGGTTTTTTGAATAGTTGCTTGCAAGATTCAAACTGTTTCGCACGTTTATTTCACCTTATCAACATGAAAAACTTGTATGAAATGTTGCATCGAAAATTTCAAATTTAGTGGGCCATTCAGCGGGCCCTACCAGGCTCAGAGTTTTCTTTTGGCTTTGGGAGCACTTGTGCTACCAAGTGTACATTTTAGGCGCACAACAGGAAATGTTAGGAGCACAGCTTAAAATACTAGGAGCACCTGTTCCAAAAGAAGAGCAAAACTGAATACATTATTATGTCATGTTCAGTTTTTTGTATTTTATTTTAATCCTGTGCTGTACTTACGTTTCGTTTGAGACAGCAATAAAATTGTTGTGGTTTTTACATCAACTTGACTTCTCAATTTCCAACAACAAATTATTGTTACATGTTATCATTATGTTAAAGAACATTTGAGATAACAGAAAAGTTTAAATCATCATGTATTTCCTTTTCAATGTACACTTGTAACCAAAGAAAATATACTTGAAAAATGAAATAGATGTACACAACTTCATAATTGGTAATAGACGCATACTTCAATGATTCCATCAGGTCACCAAGATCAGACTTCATGCTGTTGTAAATGGCAGAAATAAATTCTGCGCATTTGACGTTGTTGTGGTAGGCCGCTATGTTTCGCCCATTCCTTTACAATAATTCTGCTGTTGTTACGCAACATGAAGCATGATGTCAGGCTACCCCTGGTGAAAATCCTTAAAGGATCTTTAAAGATCTTCAAAGATCTTCAAAGACCTGACAAAGATCTTTAAAGATGAAGATCTTCACAGGATCCTTGAAGGATCTTTAAAGGATCTTCAAAGATTTTCTAACATTGAGGACTCTTGGGATACTTTATCAAGATCCTTGAGGAAATTATCAGGATCTTGCAAAGATCTTACCAAGATCCACACACAAAATCTTGGAAAGATCCTCAAAAGGATCCTTACAGATCCTCAAAGAGTGACTGAGGATCTTACAAGGATCTTAAACGGGTCCTTGAAAGGATCTTAATAAAATTTTTGACAGGATCCTTAAAGATCATACTAGGATCTTTTGAGGATCTTTGAAGGATCCTCGTAGTGATCTTGAAAGAAACCTTAAAAGGATCCTCGAAAGATCCTCAAGGATTGTACGAGGATCCTACGAGGATCCTTTAAGGATCCTAAAAGGATCTTCAGAGGTATCTTGAAAAGATCTTTATCGGGATCCTTAAAGATCCTATGAGGATCCTTCAAGGATCTTAAAAGGATACTTAAAGTGATCTTGAAAGGATCTTTGTTACGATCCTTGAAAGATCCTATGAGGATCCTTCAAGGATCTTAAAAGGATCCTTATAGTGATCTTGAAAGGAACTTTATTAGGATCCTTCACGGATCTTAAAAGGAACCTTAAAGTGATCTTGAAAGGATCTCTGTTAGGATCCTTGAAAGATCCTATGAGGATCTTTCAAGGATCTAAAAAGGATCTTTAGAGTGATCTTGATCCTTCAAGAATAAGGATCTTGTAAGGACTTTTATAGGAGTGAAGTGTATAAAATCCCAATTAAAAGATCCTATGAGGTATTACGTACATGTACGAGTACCCTCAAGTATCGTTGAGGCACCAAACTTTGAACATAAAAATAATCACGCTGTACACGAATCAATTAAAAAGAAAACTTTTATTCTGATGTAATCCATTGATTGTCGGAAATATCAGTAACAGGTTACCTTGTTTGATGAACTCGTAATAGCTGCAGGCCGGGCCAGAAGCAATATGAAACAGTATACTCTCGAAATATCAAAGAATTCGTGTCAGCACGTAATCCTTCAAAAAAAGACCAGGGCTAAAATACAGAATTCAGGGCCATATCTAGAGACTCTAGTGACGAATCGGCTCGATCAGTATCTTTTCACATTCCTTTAAGGGTTAATTCGATGAGTTTGCTGTGACTTTTGCTCACTTTTTCTTCAAAGTACAGATGAATCGGAGGGTTGTAATCCTCCGCCATCTTGGATAACACGCGAGAGACTGGAAACTAGTGAGCCGTTTCGCTTTTGGTCAGCAGTCACCAATTGCGCCTCTTACAATTCGGCGGTTTTATTTAAGTTGGTATCAACGGGCATAAATCTTATGATTCATGATTGTTTTACCCTTTAAATACTGATTCAAAACGAGGAAATGCGTACAGCAATCCAAGTACAAAGGTAGGCGCTAATTATAAGCAGATAATATTTGAGTTGATGACTTATTGTCCTTACAAATGATGATAGACTAATTCGGCTAACTCAACCAATTCAAATCTCTCGGGGTTAAGATTCTTTGTGTGTTGAATTTTGCATGATGAAGCATTCACCTTTAAAATGATATGGAAATACTGGAACAAAACGTTATATTCTGAAAAGATTTTAATTGCGTACAACATTGAGTCTGCCGAAATTCGAACTTTTCAAACTTCAAGTCCCAAAATAATTTGACATGCAAGGATTATAATTCGGCTTACTTGCTATAATCCTGTAAAAAATAGGTGAATCTTTAACGAGATTACTTAATAAGGTTTACATCAAAAGAGTGGTTGTTGCAAATTATATGATTGGCAAAGGATCCCTTCGATTCTCTGTAAATGCTACATGTGTCTGAGGTTCATAGCAATTTTCAAAGGTTAGGTGATGCACATTTATTTCCACTTCCACGGCATGACTTGCGAATACATGTGGAATTCATGATAATCAATATGAGTAATTTGCCCTTATGGTTTTGTTTTTCTTTCAGGATGCGTAACTGCAAAATATTCAGAAAAAGTTCTAAAAAAGCAGCCTCAACCGACAATAGCACCAAATACTGAGTGAAGAAAAAAATTAGTGATGAAAAGATAGATAAAATGAAATAAATACAAATGTGTTAGGTAAAATCAAACGTTATTGTTGTAGTACATGTACTTGTACTTGTAATGTTTCTCTTTCGCTGTTTTTCTAGGCTACAATTTAAGGTTTTTGTCTTACTTTTAAGAAACGTTTTCTCAATAAAAATGGCTGTTTGTGAAAATATTTTGAATATTCCCGGCCATATCTTCGATATTAATGAGTACTTGATAAAAACTGTATGAGTATCTGTATTTTATCTCTATTGTTTCTATGATTATTATTATACATTCAAGTCATATTTCAGGTAATCTTAAGAAATTGGTTTACTGTATGCAGCTAAACTTTTAAGTAATGGATAACCATGTGACCAAATAACTCCAAAAGCTACTATGATTGTCAGTTGAATAAGATGTGAGCAAAGTTGTCACAGAGTTTCAATGTTAAAACAACAATGTTGTCAAAGGCAACTTGATCCACATCAAGTCTGTGAAAAACAATAGTCAATGCATCATTTGTTCAGGTTTGTTAGATTTTTATTGTATTCTTCCCATCTCTTTGACCCAGGAGTTAGTGCACATTTTTGGATAACAAGCCAGGGTGATAAGGGTTCGCCTTACCAAACTTCACTTGCATCTTACTCAAGTGAGAATCATAGTGTGTGACTGTTTTTCATTCAGTTTAATAAATAATGCTAGCAAATAAAGTCGGATAATGATTTCCCATGATTGATCATTGTTATTTTACTTCAATCATACTTAGCATTATAACAGAAATAGTTTACAGACAAATGAAGCATTTTACATGTATGTATTGAAGTTTCTCTTCTACAGAAAGAAAGCTCCTTTTTCCAGGTGTTTAAATAAAGGAATTTTGTGCATCAAACTGCAGTCCAATAAGTGCAATTCAGGGTGAGAAGGTGGACAATAAAATTGATAATCTTGGCTAAGTTCCTGTAAAGTCCTAAATGATATTTAAACATAAACATCCTCAAGGATGATCTAACCCTTGCACATGATCTTGGCAAGGGTTTTTGAAGATCCTCAAGGATCTTGCATCAGATCTTTGAAGATCCTTAAGGATCTTGGATATGGTTTTTTAAGATCCCCAAGGATCTTTGGTTGGTTCCTTCAACATCCTCAAGGATCTTTGATGATCTTCAAAGATCTTGGTCAGGATCTTTAAAAATCCTTGAGGATCTTGCACAGGATCTTTAAAGATCCTTAAGGATCTTAGATATGGCTTTTGAAGATCCCCAAGGATCTTTGGTTGGTTCCTTCAACATCCTCAAGGATCTTTGATGATCTTCAAAGATCTTGGTCAGGATCTTTAAAAATCCTTGAGGATCTTGCACAGGATCTTTAAAGATCCTCAAGGGTCTTGGACAGGATCTTCAAAGATCCTCAAGGATCTTGGACAGGATCTTCGAAGATCCTCAAGGATCCTTGAAGATCTTGGCAAGGATCTTTGAGGATCTTGGCAAGAAAAGCTAAGATCTTTAAGGATCTTCAAGGATCCTAGGTAGGATCCTTGAGGATTCGAGAAAAGATCCTTAGAAAGATCCTCAAAAAGATCTTTGAGGAGTCTTTAAGGATCTTCAAAGATCCTTCAAAGATTTTCACCAGGGACAGTCGCTAAGTAACTGCCGCACATGCTTTCGACCCATGGCAGAGGTCTCTTTTCCCGTACTCGTCAGTCCAATGAACATAAAAGGAAAGAAACCTCTGCTAGCAGGGAACCATTGATTAAGGATGAAGATGAATGCACGGGGAAAGCTTTACAGTATCTGCAGCGCATAATTTTTTTTTTCTGAATCTCATACTATAGCTACTCCAATTTGTTCAACCCCGCTCTTTGAAATTTGTCTACATTTTTTCTTTTCTTGCTTGTTGGTTCATCCTCTTTAGCTCTATCGCGGACTGATATAGTGGCGCAGTATCATTCGAGGTACCCTGCCAGCAGAGTCTCTTTCGATCTTACTAGATAAGTCGGGAAGAGGAACGTAGGCTCTGCCAGCCAGCTCGACTTTCTTTGATTTGCTGCTCATCCAAAGAAATGGATGAGTCAGTCCAGTTTCGACTTGTCAAACCTGTTTTTTTACTTTGTGTGCATGATCAATCGCCACATGTCATCTGTATTTTTTAAATTTATAACAGGGTGACAATTTTTGACTGTCTAAATTCCCATGAGTATTTCCTCCGTATGTCGGTTACAGAAACTAGTTTGCCAGAATTGCAAAACCTATTAATTTTTTCACTAAAAATTGAAATGGCAATTTAAAAACTTGAACTATCTTGAGTTTCGAAGGAAATGATTCCTTGGTTGTCGTGTGTTTGCCAGAGTTGCTCGAAAATATCCAGGGCTACTGTTTGTTTTGTGGTTACTAGTCACGCGTGACTGACTCCCGAATATGTTTGAATTTTTAATGCATGAGTCTACAGAGTCTACTTTCCTCTTCCCGACTTATCTAGGAGGATTGAAAGAGACCCTGCTCACGGGGTACATTCGAGGCACATTTACTTCTTTTGTCGAATGTGAAGGGTGGCTTTTTATAAGAAAATTATTGAATACAAGACAATACAAGCGCAATGACTTAACTGGGATATAAGTCACTTTTTAAACATTTTTCTTAGCTTGAAGAAAAAGGCTCATATTGTTGACCCTCTCTTGACCTTCCACAATCACAAACCTCTAACATATGCAATAAGCATGTGCTTTATTCGTAGTCGTCATTTGCATGTGCCCGCAGAGTTTTAACAAAACAGAAGAGTATGGGATGGAATGAAACATCAAGAGGAAAAATGGACGGGAAATTTTTTGAGAAGACTGATGACAAGTAAATGCACACTGATGAAAGGAAAATAATGTTACTTTATTTAGGGCCAGATTTTGTTACAGTGTTCGTATGGGTCATGGAAAACCTGGAAAGTTATGGCATTTAAGAATTTCATTTTCCAGGCTTGGAAAGTCATGGAATTTTATGATCGGTCATGGAATGAAACATCAACAGGAAAAATGGACGGGAAATTTTTGAGAAAACTGATGACAAGTAAACACACACCGATGAAAGGAAAATAATGTAACTTTATTATTTAGGGCCAGATTTTGTTACAGTGTTCGTACGAGTCATGGAAAACCTGGAAAGTCATGGAATTTAAGAATTTCATTTTCCAGGCCTGGAAAGTCATGGAATTTTATGGTCGGTCATGGAAAGCCATGGAAAATTATAAATCATAAATTAATCATTGCAGTGTCAAAGCAAGGATAAAATGAAATAAAGACAAGTTTCCAACAAACAATCGGAAGTTTCCGTCTGTTGGGCAAAAAGAGATTGTTAATTTATTCAAATTCGATCTGAGTCATGTCCTAAAATAAGGATAGAAAATTTTCTTACGTGACAGCTAAACTGAAGATCATGGAAACAGTGATGGAAAGTCATGGAATTTGAAGAGCTTAAAAGAGTATGAACCCTGTGTTATGTATTATGTACTTATTGACTGATTGGGAGGGCCGGACTGGAAAATATTTGGCCTGAGGTCATGGTGTATGGACCAAGCGCCATGACCGAGGGCCAAATATTTTCCTGTCTGGCCTGACCTAAACTCAATCAATAAGCATTTTATCATATGGGCGCTTTACACTATTTATGAGCACTCAGAAGATGAAGTTAGGACAAAATAAAAAACAAAATATGCACAGAAAATTTATCTAATATGTTGCTTGCATTTGCTTTTCTGGCTGTAAATTACTTGGATGTTAAAAGCGATGAAATCCCCTAAAATTGCATCGCACAGAGCAGTACGTGTTCCTAGTATGGCCGTACGGCTTTTTCCGGCCCTGCTTGCGCTAATGCATATGGCTCTCACACGGAGATTTTCCCAATAGCTTTGCAATAAAAGCACGCGCGGAGCTGTTTGGGCCATATGATAAATCTATATCTGTTGATTGATGTTTCTGTTTCATGACGTACCACTCGGAGTACGCAAGTATAGTCAGGTGAGAAAGCAGAGAGGCAATTCAGTCGCACTCTGCTTGAGCTTTTTAAGGCACGCGAGTGTGATCACATGTTTTTTTAGAGGCACAAACAAAAATTTAGTAGCATGTGCAACCATTTGGTTGTTAACTTTGAGCCCTGCATACTGTTGAATATGGCCTGTTAAATTAGTCAACCGTTGCTCATGTACTATCTGAAAGATGTAATAAGACAGTTTGTTGTCTACTCACTATGCAGTGATTCAAGAAGAAAATCATTTTTTTCTAAATTCCATTAACGCCAACAAGAGCCAGGAATGGGCATCTTGTTTATTGACGACTACCGGTACTCATACCACAGGCTCCCAGATAACAATTCTTGTCCTTAAAGTAAGGAACATTAATTTTGCATAAAAATCAGAAATCAAATGAACCCAAGGCAATAATTATTACAACATGATAACTAAAAACAGCTACTGTCCCGATACTTGCAAACTGAAAATTAAGACACAGCTTGGATTTAAGAATGGTGCCCACTAATTCAAAGGTATACTGAATATGCAGGAAAAGCAGATCTTAACGAGCGTTATTGAAATCCTAAAAGAAAATTGGGGGTATAACCACACATTTTTCAAAGATAATTAATCAACAATATTTGTAAAAAGCTTTAAAATACAAAGCAATGTACATGTACGGCATTCTTTTCCTAATTGAACCTTATTTATCTCTGAAAAATGTGTGGTTACCACCAATTTTCATTTTTGATAGTAACCACGAGCACTCTTGTGATACCAAGAGCACTCTTGGTAAGTTCAGCTTTCTCCACATGTTTTTGAATCACGCAAAAATTTTCCTGTATTAACAAGCACCATCCATAGGAAATCCAAATATCTTAAGATGCACAGATTGTATGCGCAGTAACAATAGTAGGTAGTAGGCACTGTCCTTAAAAGGAAATTTATAAAAATGCAAATGAAATTTGCTGTCAAGTGACCTTGAACTGCAAAAAAAACCTCCTTGCAGTCATGCGAGGTACCTAATAAACCTGATAACACCCACTGCAATCACCACACCTTCAAGATACCAGAAATCAACAATGCTTGCATTCCATAATGCGAGAAAATTCATCTTTCTGCACCTTTCAAAAAATTGATATGTGGACTGTGAAATTCAACTTTCAGCCAGAGGTTATTGTAAGGGTTTTGTCTTTTGCTGCTGCTAAAAATGGATTTAAAAATCAGCCAGCTTAGCTAGATGTGACCCATGCACTCTCACTCCCGAGATCTAAATGCTAATTCTCCTTACTGGCTGCCATACAATCATCTTTAATTGTCATTTAAAGGAATTAGATGGTATGATTATTTAAACAAAAACCCTTAGGTGATAAATTTCTTTATTCAATACTCAACAGAATATCAGGTTTCTGATTGGTCAATAGTGAATGCACAAATAGGTTATTGAGTGCAAAAGAGGTTACAGAGTGCAATATGGAAGTTGATATGGAAACACGGCAATTGAGTAATTTTGTTAAGTACTACTTGTGCTGATAAATCAGGAAATGCACAACCACGTTCATAAAATTATTTATCATATACCGTACCTTTCTGCTTGACATTGTACTGATCTTGCAAGGATAAAATGTTTTATGTGATAGGGATGTCCATAAAGTCTGTAACTGGGATGAGAAGGGATCACAAAAAGTTTACAAAGCTTTAAAAGATGAAGTGGAGTCTTTCATTAAACATGTCCAAGAGGTAAGCGAAGTGTACATCTACGCATATACACACATGCATGTGTACATGCTCTTAGTTTCTCTCTGTGAATAATTTGTCATAGCTTGTCAGAATTACTTGAAAATTAATTGAAAATGTGCCAACAGCGTTTTACAAGAACATTAACCAGAAAATGTCAAAAAAGTTGATTTGTCAGCTTGAAAGTATGTGACTGACCAATCAAAGTTATATAAAATTCCCTGGAAGGCTCCTCTAAACTTGATGTCATGGTTTTGAGTTAAAGTACTGCTTAGCAACGGAAAAAAATGTTGTTTAGTTGTGCATGCCAGAAGCGTGAAAAGGAACAGTTATTCTTGCTTCTATCTACTTCTCTCCAGGTTTAAAAGGAGAAAACAAGGTGAATGTTTGTGATAGTAAAAAAACAAGCGACTGATATTTAAAATTTCTTTCCTTCAGCGTGTTCTAAAGCATGAGGATAACTCAACCTTGTTGCGAGCGTATATTGGTGAATGGTCCAAGTTTTTCACTCAGTGCAACTACCTTCCAAAACCATTTAATACTTTGGAGTCAAATCTGCAGGGCAAAGCTGGTGGAGGTGCTAGCAAACGGCCTCAAACAGATGGAATTACTGTTCAGAAGGTGTGGCTGCATTTACTCATCCAGTTTGTATGCTACAAAAAGATGTATTATTTCCTAGTGTTGTCACTGAGGAGGTTTTGCATGAGCTGGCTTTGAAAAATGAGAGGTGGAAAATACTTCAGAATAGACTTGTATCTGCTAACCAATAGCAGATTAGCAAACTATAAAATGCTGAATTGTCTTTATATATTTTGCTAGTTAATGCTAGAAAGCTGGAATGAGGGAATATTCCGCACCATCAAATCAAGGCTGCAGTCAAGTGCTATGAAGTTGGTTCATGCAGAAAGAAATGGAGAAGCTTTTGATTCTCAGCTGGTTATTGGTGTAAGAGAATCGTATGGTAAGTGACACTTTTGATGTGTGTCTAAAGTAAACACTTGTACAAGGCTAGTTTAGGTTCAAAGAAAGTTCTTTACATTTAACTTGATGTTGTCCACTTTTGTTGTGTTGAGTAACCACCAAACACTAACACCTTTATGGCTTTGTATCACTTTTAAGAGAGTGTCTAATCGGCGTGGGTGGGTGGGTCCTTAACCCTAACCATAACCATTTTTTTATCAACGACTGGAAATTCTCGAAACAGACAAGACCTAGCTAAGACAAATTTGGACCGAGCACTGAGGGAGCTAATATATATCGCAGGGATCGCGTTAACGCAGAAATCGTGCATTTTTACGCAAATAAAATCCAAAAAATGCATCATCGAAATTTTAATGCGTCCCAGGACGCAAGGCACTGACTTAAATAACTCACACAACTTGCTTTGATTTGTCAGTATATTCTGTTGTTTGTAAAACTGTTGGAGCGGTCTGTGATCATAATTGAAGTTCTAAGAAATGGGGTTTAAAACATCTAAAAAGGTTAAAACTAAATTTTCGACCGCCTTCTGCGGTCTTCTTCAGAGGAATGTACTCTGCAAGTCACTGACTGCAATATATATCAAAAGACGTCACTGTTCGTTGCTCCTAAGGGAGGAAACCAGTGATGCGTAAAGCCTTGGAAAGGGTGCTCTTTCATTAACAGAGTTCTTGTCCAGGAATGAATGTAACGGCTCTAGAAAAAGCCTTTGTCGGCCGTTCCTATGCATATGCGTCAATATTAATTCCAAGTTGGTTACTCTCTTTTTCTCATAATTTAAAACATACTCTTTTTCTCGCAGAGGGTCACCAAGATTTTGGGACCCCAAAAAATGCTTGGGACCCCAATTTGTCCGAACATGCGGGTCCCAGGACCCGGATTGAAAAATCCTAGTGCCATCCCTGTATCGTTTTTTTAATCTTCAAACAAACAGGACCCACGACCCACACGATTTAGCCAGTCACCCCACTTTTAATAGCTTGCTAATCTTGTGTTAGTTAATATAATTTATCACTTATTTCAGTTAATCTTAGTTCAGATATTGTGGACAAGCTAGGAATTTACAAAGATAACTTTGAAAAAGCTTATTTGGATGCTACAGAGGAATTCTACAAAACACAGGCAGCAGCTTACTTACAGGAGAATGGTGTGCAGAATTACATGAAATACGTAAGAATTTGATAAATTCCTTATTTTTGTAGAGAAATTTAGAGAAGATGAAATTGTGCCTTACTAAGACCCTCACTAGATCAATGGAGCTATCCCATCATTAACCACGTGGGTTTTATTACTGTCTTGTAATGTGCACTCTTGTGTGCTGTCTTGGCAGCTTGGTATTTGATCTTCATCTTTGCCTGCATTTTATTGCTCAGGCAATAAATTTGTTAGCAGAGTCTACATGTGGTGATAGTATCAAACAGTTAGGAACCAGCGTTGCTGATGCAATAGCCAGCTGCCTGATTACAGCACACATGAATCTCAGCCCATAATCTCAAGTTCCAGCTGACATTAACCATTAATAATATTATCTCCTAATAACAGCACTTAAAGATTTTAATAGTACGTTTGTATAATAGCAGATCTCTGGCGCATGTGCGGAGCACTATGGGTAAGAAAATATGGTGATCCATCATTGCAAGAAAATTTTTTTTGGTAACCGTACGATGGTACAATGTACGTCCACCCCTCCATGTATGCCAATGTGACCAGTATCATGTGACCAGTTTAGAGTTCATCAATACAGCAATACCTCTTTGATATTGGACATCCATGTTATGGTCAATTGACACCTGTCAAAACATGGTATGGACTGACCAGTACCACATGACCATATCACAGGCTCAAGTTTAGAGTTCATTGAGGTCAGCTGTTTTTTTTTTTTATATTAAGGTTGACCTCTGACCGGGTTCTGGGTTTCGATTGGATGGCAGGATCAAGCCAGATTAACTTATTGTTAGTAACAATGAATAACCTGGGAGCTCCGCTTTTAGGCTTGGCTAAATTTATGTCTTTATTTGTCTACCATGGTGACCTTTGATTTTAACAACCTGTTTTTCAAATCAATTCTCCTTTCATTTGTCCTAGGATTAAGGGGGGTGGCTCTTAACTACCAAACTGTTGCTATGGACCCGGTCAAATAGTCATTTCTTGAGTCCCTTTGACTCGACATTTATCCTTTTTTTGCCAAGCGTGTTCTATTTAACATTTCTTTGTGTGGTTTGACTCAACCATATTTGGTAAATATCATGACCAAAACAGAAAATTCCTAAATACTCAGCGAGTTAATCACTCACCGAAAAACTATGTCCCCATTAACCCACTGACATCGAAACTGGCATAAACCGGCTAGACTTGGTATTTTGCTCTGTCTAACGCCAGACGGTTTACTTGTCAATGGGGAACCCATGGGATTCAACAACCTCGTTCCCAGGGTCTCTCTTCTCTGCCTCCATTGTCGTTGAGAGAAGACCCTGGTTCACGCTGGTCACGTGGCTCTCGTCGACAAACATTTTTCCACTAGGGTAGTGTTTTCGTTATATTTTGATCCCGCAACCGCACCTGGGCGAAAAAATATTCGTTTAACAAGGCATTTCTAAAATAAAAAGGGCAAAAGAGCTGATGTTATATTCCCACATGAGATGAATTCCCACAAAAGCGGTCAAACTAAAAGCAAGAGCTTTTGTGATCAACAAGACGACTTCAATGTCGAGCGGCGATTGACGTTTGCTTTAAAAAACATTATTTTCATTAGTAGCCAAAGTTGCTTCTTCAGAACAAACACTAACATAAAAGAATACACCAAACACTACGTTTGCTTGATAAAAATGTCTCTTTTATTTCACTGTGACTAAAAATATACACGCTATTAAAGCGCGGTGCAGTGGTAAAAAAAATCTTAACGACATCGACAATTTACACGAAGTGGTTGAAATATAAATATCATAAGTCAAATGTCAACTCGCTGTACAAGGTTGCGACTTTAGCAATCACGTTGTTTAACTTTCGAAAGAAAAACGAAAATCAAAGAACAAAATGAAATACCTGCACATGCTAATACAGTTTGATTTGATGGATTTGAGGTCGATATGTGACACGAGAACTTAAATAACAACACACCGGCTGATCGCTGAACATGTTTGTTTTCCATGGATAACTGTTTTGCTTGTTTTCTTGCACAACAAAATCTTTCCTTTAAAATTGTCGCAAACTATTAGCGTTCTTCGTTGATCCGGACCTTCACACGGATGAAAACTTGAATAACGTGAGGATATTATCTGTGGCGTCCGATTGATTTGACCACAACTTTTTTCCTTTCATGTCGAATTCCATATGTGTAGTACATAAAATACTGCTGTCAAAGGTTTTGTCAATGGTCATCTGGCCTCAAAATCAATTGCGTGCTGATTCCCTTCTTTGCAATGTCAACAAAGCCGACATTGCCACCCTTCCCCTAACACACATTTCGCCAACCTCCCAGATTCTGGGAGACACGTGACCAGCGTGAACCAGGGTCTTCTCTCAACGACAATGGAGGCAGAGCAGAGAGACCCTGGGAACGAGGTTGGAGAGTCAATGGTTTAAACTGTGTTTTTCACAAATTTTTAACCCAACAGTATGAGAAGATTCTAACACAAAATCTGTAGCATGGATTTGAAAAAAAAATTATTTTGCCAAAAAAATATGACATCATAAGGCCTCCTTTGATACACTCTTCAAAATATCAGTTCCATTTTTTGTCCAAATGGAAATTCCATGCTTCAGTTTACGAAAAATGAAGGGACGGTTCTCATCTGGTGAAAACACCGCCTCTTCCTTTCCTTTCCTGAGAGGTTTTGCATGTTTTTTCACTGAAACACATGGGGCTAGTTGTGCATGCGCCTTCTGATTCAAGTGATGTCAGATTTTCAATGAAAAAGTTACTTCAAAGAACGATCCATGCAATGTTTTTGTAGGGCCCTCAACTAAAAAGCGTCCTTAGCAACTGTTGTCTTTCTGTAGTTTAGAGCTACCCTCCTTAAGCTAGTGAGGGACCTTGATCTGTTCCTTTGGCGAAAATGCAAACTGCTTTGCATTCTGCTTTCATAGAAAATGTGTTGTTCAGTGCAGCATTTTGGTGTCATCAAAGGACATTGATTTTTCTCATTTTTGAATTTTGTTTTTTTCAGGCAGAGATGAAGTTGAAGGAAGAGGAACAAAGAGCCGTGCGATACCTTGAAACAAGGAAAGGGTGTAACTCCGTTGACGTGGTAAGCCAAGTTCTTTCATGCACCAACTTTCTATCCAAGGTGGACTGATGTGTTGGATCATTGGAGTGTAGTGAACTTGACATCAAAATGTTCTAATGATTTAAATTGGACTGACTTTCTTGATTAACAATGCCAACCATGCTTAAGTTGTGTGACATGGTGTAAAAATTTTCAAAAGCCAGGGTGTATGGAATTTGAGGAGAAGAGACATGACAGTTACAAGTAAACTATAAGAGGCTACAGAGAGGAAGGCAAACTCCTGCAACAACACCACAGCCAAGTTTTTATTTGTTTCGTGTACATTACAAAGAATAGAAAGTAAAAGTGATCATCACGTTTAGACAACTTCATCTGGTAATTGTCAAAATGAGTTTTAATCTTAGGTTTGAAAGAGTCTGTCTTTCATTTTTTCAATTTAGCAGGGCTTGAAATTGCGACCAATACAGTCGCATTTGCAACTGAAAATTTGTCCCTTTGAGACTTGTTTCCACTTCTCTCTTTCTAAACAAAAGGATTAACTTAGCAGTTGCCAGTTGACAAAATTATTTAAATTTGTTTCTTGCCGTGAATTTTCTTTCAATCTGAAGATAGCGTAATTGGAGCTTAATTTAACTGCAATGTTACGTGCACAACTCCATTCTTTCTATATCATTCGCCATTTCCAGCAGTTTCTTTACACATAGTATTGTGGGCTCATTTTGTTTTGCTAAAAAAACAGCCAAAGCTGCTGCCTAAGAAAATTTTAAAGGGGCCCTCAGAGCTAAACGCTGAGAACTTAGGAGCCCAACATATGAAGTGAAAGGTGTTGCTGTGAAAAATTAAGGGGCCCAGAGCTATTCTTTGGGAGCCCCAGGCTACCGGGCTCCTGTTGGGCAACAGCCTTGACGGCTGACAACAAAATGCAGCATGACGATTTTGCGACTTAATTTTGAAATTGCGACTAAATTTACGTATCTTGCGAATGGATTTTTTTCAATAATTTCAAGCCCTGTGTAGGGAAAAAGGTATGTGTAGATGATTTCTGAGTGAAGCAGCCAATGATCTTTGTTGGCTGTCAGTACTTAACCACTGAATAGTTTAAAGTATTATGTACAATGTAGCAATAACAACAGTAATCATTGTCATCGTCATCGTCATCATGATGATTGATAATTTGTAAACCTGGAAACCCTTCTGCCACAATCTTTTCAATTTGATTTAGCAGGTAAAAGTAGTTTTTTTTTCCCAGCTGACAAATTGCTGTGTAAATGTCCTTGTTGGAAACTTCAAAGAAACCATCCTAGCTGAATGTCCTGGAATGATAGCAGCCAATGAAACAGAGAGTAAGTGTTTGTTATGCTATGTGAATACATGTGTTTTATTGTATAATATTATTAAAATATTGTCTGAGGGCTTTTTCATACAAAATTACAAGGCTTACATGTAAACTACTAGCTGAGCTTTACCTACTATTTTACTTTGCCATGAAGTTCTTTTTAAAGCACACTTTTGAGACCAGAAACCTGTATCAAACTGTGATATTATAATGTATTTTATCATCACTTATATTATTATTATTATTATTATTATTATTTTATTATTTTTTTTACTGCATTTCTGATTTTGATAAGTACATTAATGGATACAGCAATGCAAGGTGCAATAATATGGGATGGTCAAAGTTCTTAAATTTTGTAGCCTCTACATTGACTGGGAGAAAACACATTCCCCTATTGCAGAACTTCTACTGATGTTTCAACTGATGGACCGTGTCCAGGGAGGAGTGGATCCTATGATAGCCAATTTAGAGTCGTACCTTGTTTACGACAGGTCTTGCTGACATGACAGCATCTGCAGATTCCATTACAAGTGTAAGTAATGTTGATTGGTAGTGGTGGGTGGTGTTGATAATAATGACAATGCAGTGAGTAGTAACACAAGATCAAGGCTGAGGGTGATAATTTCAATGATGTTTGAGGAGCAGTGGGGAAAAATACCCAGAAAAAATGATTAAGTTAGGAGCAAGTGGTTCAAATGACATTATAGGTCCATTGCGAACTCTTGGCAACCATGATTTTACCCTGATTGTATTGATTATATTAAGGGTGCGTTCGATTGACCATATTCCGGAATAAGAACACATGGAATAGAAGTTAGCAATCGTTCGTTTTAACGGAGATTCATGTTAAAATTGCCAAACACCTGCAAAAATGCTATTTTAACATATCTTTATTATCCTTGTACCTTCAAAACGTCAGACGTACCGTTTTAAATCGTCACTCCGTGTATCTTATTATTAAAGTACTTCGTTTTTAAGCATTACGTAAATGGGTGGAAATTCTCTTCCATCTAATGTTATCTGTACATGTAAATCTAGCATTAATTCTTTCAAAGTTGACCTCTTAGTTATTTTGCTGGAGGTGTCACTAGTTTTGATGTTTAACTTTCACTTGCAAGAAAGGAGAGATTGTAGCCTGCTACTATTCCTCCATCTCTTAGCCATTTTGTTCTCTTTGTATTTATGGTAAAAGATCATTAGAGTGGAGGATCGACTAATTGGGGACAATGTGCAAAAATAACATAAAATGAAATCTGCGCATATCAAGCTTGTAGGTGGGTTTTTGAGGAGATGGGGAAAACTGTAGTACCCTGGAGAAAAACGTCTCGGAGCAGAGTATAGACCCGGGGAGGAGGGGGGGAAATCCCACATAAAAAGGGGACGAGGGTGCTCGTCGGAAATTTTGAAAAGAACCCCTAGAGGTACCAAGATCCTATCTTGTGGGCGTGGCATGAAATTTTGCACACCCTAAGATGTACCAAATTATTGGTTTTAATTAGGCAACATTAAAAATTAGTTACCTGTCAAATGTCTCCTGTCAAAATTTTTCGGCTCAATACCGTAAAAGGTTACCGCTAAAGCTCCTGCTGTGGACCTTTCGAGG
>NC_090871.1:23526350-23560459 GCF_036669935.1 Montipora foliosa | reverse complement strand
CTGATGAAATCTTTAGCTGTAAACTTCAACACTGGTTCTGCACTCTGTTGTACCCCAGGCCATTTGTAATACTGGTCTGTGCAAGCCTTGTAGTTGCGTAGAAACTGTGGCTGAGTGTTGGAGGAGTGGCAATCTGTAATTTTTTCGTTCACAGTCCTCCTGGAGCAAATCGATGATGTAACCTCATTTCCGGTGGTACTTAAGCTCGTGTCATTGATTTGCCATCGTGTTGCGTCGTCTGCAAAGTCAACCCTTACTTGTACTTTGTTAGACATACTTTTAAAAAAGAAAAAGCCGCTCTCTAGTAAGCTAACACTGAATGCGTTTTGATGACTTGAATTTAAACGTAATTTTGCTATGCAAATTGAACCACACTACTACCAGGTGCAAGTGCATCTCCACCTGCGCAGAAAAAGCGCAATGGCCTCGCCAGGACCCTCAATTTTCAAAATTCCGTCTGCCTCTACAAGCCTTTCATTAAGTATGATCATCTCTGTGGCGATGGTAGTAAGTGGGCTTAAGGATGATGTCTTTGATCAACTTGACTACAAACTGATTAAGAACAGTATTACCTTTTCCAAGGCCAAGAAAACATTACGCGAGACGAAAGTAACGATCTTGATCTCTGGTGCTCGGGGTAAAAACAGTATTGACATAAAAACATATTCGTTTTTGTGATTTGATTGGAGGATCCAAACCCTTGTTCACAGCCCCTGTACGATGGTTAAATTCTTTAAGGCAATCAGTTTTCCACTCTTGAAACTCAGGTGTCATGATGCTCCTTTGTACCCGTCACGGGTTTTAGTTCATTTTGAGTGTTGTGAGAAATAATAATGAAAAATTCTGGGAAGCGTATAGTATTAAATCAAAGTTTGCAGTTCAGTAGTTGATAAAAACACTATTGCCTTTAATCCAGGTCCGGTTGATCCGCTTATACTACTACCTGAGAAATTTCTGCAATTTGATTGGCTGAGAGCAGAGGTATTTCTACCCTGCGAGCAGTTGGTTTCTCCTACGCTTCCCGAGAGAGAAACCACTGCGAGCAATCGTTGATTTTCCATCGAGCATGTGCGAAGTACGTCAACCCCACGTGATGTATTTGACGTCAATTCGTCTTATTTCGAGGGAAATCACTACGCAGCAGGCTCGTCCAAACGCAGTAGTTACGTAGTTGAACGCACGCGCGCAAGCGCCAAAACAAGCTTACTAACTCGTTTACCGGTTTCAATTTAATTTAGTTCGTCCTTGCGCTGGACAGCGGTACACTCAAAGAGACTAACGGTTGCTCGTAGTGGTTTCTCTCTCGGGAAGCGTAGGAGAAACCAACTGCTCGCAGGGTAAGATATTTCAGCTTAATTTGAAATACCTACATGTGAAAATTACAGTTAATATGACAACCAAATCACGAATAATCTCGTCGCGCGAATTACGAGAAAACATGATGAGGGAAAGATTTCCAAATTTTGAAATTCAGGAGAGTCCATAACTAAAAGAAAATTCAGAAACCAAATACTAAGAAAATACAACGACCTGGCTCGATGTCTGGACCAGCTGGGTCGAAAGAAGAACTTTAAAACCACTCACCTAATGGCTCGTGAAATTATGCATAACAATTTTAAATAGCACTCGTGGTATTTATGCCAAATATCACTACCGATCATGCTATAACCTATACAAATAAAATAAGCTTATAATTGACTTTACCCTGAATACGTGGTAATCGTTTGACGGGAGCAAAGTGCGCATGCTTAAAATGTTACATTTCACGTTGTTGAAGTGTTAGGTGTGGGAGATGTCAACGATCTTTGAGCCTGGTATGTGGCTTTCCACGTGTACTTGCATTGGCGCGTAGTTATGTTGCACTTGTGGTCAGATGTAGACAGAGTTTTTTTGTAGCTGGCAGTATTGAGGCCCTCCCAGGGATTTTGGGGAACATCGGGACATGTGGAACAATGTCAAAATATTTTAGGGAACAAAGGAACAAAAACAAATTTGACCAATTGTAGGGATAAAAAGCTGGAACAAGGGAACACAAGCAAATATTTAAAGGGAACAAGGGAAAAAGAACCCACCCTGAGAGGGCCTCGGTATTGTTGTCACCGCCACGAGAGGCAAGTTTTCCATTCTCCGTGTTAATTTACCTCTCGCGCCAACAATACCGTCAGCTACGCAGTCTAGAGTTCAGTTTTATAAAAGGAGTTGTCATTCGAGGGAATCTCCTTTTGATCAGTACATTATAGGAGCCCATAACTAGGAGCCTACAACTCCAATACTAGGTCTCTGTAAGGGCATTTTTAGAGATAAAGCTATGTTTAGACAAGTTCGTAAATAGATATGACTTGAATGAGGGACCATTCTCAATCCCAGGGCTAAAATTTCTCATGAAAGACTTGTGATTGGCTGGAAAGGTCTGAATTCGCGGGAAATTCAATTTAATAATAACTCGGTATTTAAAAACGCCGTTACACAAATCAGGAGCCCACGAATAGGATCCTCCACGTGCACTATATCCTTGAGTCAACCATTGCGTGTATCTTTCTGTTTTTACGACTAACCCTTCAGTGGGACACTCACATTTACATATATCTATATGTATACATTTATGTGTAATCTTATACCTAGTTTTTAATATGGCTTACAGTTTGAATTTAAAAATCAATTAAATTCCTGAAGAAGTCAGGCTGTGCCTGATGAAATATTGGTAAATAAAAAAATATATCCTCACAGTCGTCACCAACCAGTCTTGCAGTATTATCTTATTTAAACAGCGCGGCAGAACCGAAGAACTCGTGGCGTTTTAAAAATAAGATACATGTAAAGGTTTTGCAAATACAATGAAGTTGTACGCTCTTAGTCGAGAGCTCCTGCGCCCTTCTTGGTGTTATCTGATCAATAAACGAGATGCCAGCTCCTGTATACTTGTATTTATTTCTCACTATTACTTAGTTAGAAATTGTTTTGTTGTCTCTTCACTGCTATGTGATTAGACAACAATCGGAATTGGCCATTCCGGAATTGCGCAGAGAACTGGGGCAGGTTTCAAACTTCAACCAATTGACACAATCACATGAAAGATAACATTGGGATTGGGTATCTGTCAAAGTTTGATGCTTTTAGTTCGAACCGAGACCAAGTTACGGACTTTAAAAACATAGTTAATCCATCAAAAACGCCTCTAATTTTGAGGCTACGTCCCCCGAAACCATATTTCTATAATATTCATAAAAATAGGCAAACCAAGTGATTTTCACCTCACCGATTTTCAAATTCTTTGATTGCACTCACGTGATAAGACGGCCATGTTTGGTGCCAAAACAATAGGGAGCTTTAGCAATGACAACGGCAAAGGCAACGAGAACGTCCATGTAAAAACATAAATTCCCGTTATTGCGATCACTTCGCGACTATTCCGCACTTTTTAATATTACAAAGGTGTGGCAGTCCTTCAGAAATGAAACCGTTACGAGCGGCGGTTAATTTAGGGGAGAAAAATGAAAATTTATGTCCAAGTGCTGACGTTCTCCATAACACCTCAAACTTGGTTATTTCACGTTGTAGTTTTGCTGACGACGGCAAAGAAATTGGACAAAAAGGAAAAACGCACGTGCAGGGCGTGCAAACCTACTGCTTTTGCCTACTGAATATGCAAGTTTTAACATTCTCGTTGCCATCGCCGTTGTCGTTGCTAAAGCTCCCTAATAGAAAGATGTAGCTTAAGCTTTGCATAATAATAGAGTCGAATTCCATAAGATGGCCGCCGTGACGTCAGTTGTAATCAAAAATAGTATGGCCATGACAGGATTTTCAAGTTGTCCCAAATCTGATAAAATTTTCAGAGTTTATATGGTTTGTCTGGTTTGGGGGACGCAGCCTCAAAATTAGAATTCAAGAATTATTTGAATTCAATTCGTTGTAACTGCCATGTTTTATCACATTTTGTTCCAGTATTACGTCAACATCCATTTATTATAGAAGCAATTCAATGTAAACTCTCATTGTACCTGAAGAAGGCTGGTCAGTTGGCCAGCCGAAATATAGTACACCACTAAAATCAAATCTACGTTGTATCTACTCTTGCTTAAAATATTTAGTTCTCCATTTGTTATTATGGGCCGATCAGATCAAGCCACTGATCCAATGTACACCGACAGGAAGATTGTCCACGGTTGCTTGCTTCAAAACTCTGGGCCCGGCTGTTTCGAAAGCCGATTAACTTAATCCAGGATTAGCATAAACTTTGGTAAATGTTTTCAACTTTTAAGCGCATCTTTCTTTTGGTTATTTTTGGTTTTCAAGATTGACTTCCTCTAATGTAAAATTTTGCCAAATATCAGCGTTGTACAACATTTGGGAGTACAGAAACTCCTTGGTAATTTTTAAATCTGGGAATAGCGTTAATCGGCTTTCGAACAACCGGGCCCTGGAATTCAAAATTAGAGACATTTGGATTTTTAACTATGTTTTAAAGTCCGTAACTCGCGTCCCTATTCGACCAATAAGCATCAAACTGGACAGATGTTATCTTTCATGTGATGGTAAACTCGCCTCAGCTCCCAGAGCAATTCCGGAATGGCCTTTTGGGGCTACCAACCTTACCACCCATGGTTCCAAACCAGAACCTCTTGGTCAGCGGTTACTTTTTCAAGCGTGTGGTATTCAATTTCTACGCGAAGGTGTACCACAGTTTGTAAGGTACAAGGAAAATGTCGAGAAAATGTCCGCGTTGCTTTTGAACGCTAAGAAACCTGGAGTACAGTTTGAAGATAAATGGCATGAGCTCAAACCCACAGTGAATAAACTTCTGAAGCAACAGGCAGTGACAACTCAAGAATGGCAAAATCTCTTTTGGTAAGTGGCAAGCAAAATAATTGCACAACCTACTAAACTGAATATTTGAAGCTAATACACAGTAGTTCGTCTTTCAAGTCAATACCATCTGGCTTTTTTTCCCTGTTCTCACATTTTCTTCGATGCTTTCGCATCAATAACTTGTAAAAATTTGATAAAACAAACAGATCAAATAGCTCTTAAAGAAATATAACCAGCCGGCGTTAAGTTGCATTTGATGTTTACAATTTAGCTTATCTATATACAATAACCTGATATTTACCGCGAATTGATCTCACTTCTAATGTGAAAAATTTGATACTGATTGGTTTTTAAATGAGCTACACACAAGGAAACTACAGTCGGTATTACAGTACATGTACAAAATACTGTGAACAAATTACATAGCAAACAATACCGAGTTCTTGTGAAGATAAAAATTGGACTGCTTACAGGAATTACAAGAGCTGACAAAATTGAACGTTAACCTCACAAGCAGTAAAGAAATTCTTTCAGCAGATATGAGTTAAGGTTTGGATAGGGTTAGTACAAACTATAAACTGAGCTTGAGGAAAAAAACAAGGATCTGTCTGCAACTTATGGTATCAGCCAAGAAACAAGGTTGGAAGGATAATTTTATATCTCCAAGATACCCTGTAATAAGGCATGCAGGAAAGATAACTTTTTGAAGTCAAGCTGAATGTTCAACTGCTACAAATGATGGCATGTGTAAAAATTTGAAAAAGAGAATAAATCTCATTGGTTTTTTGAATAGTTGCTTGCAAGATTCAAACTGTTTCGCACGTTTATTTCACCTTATCAACATGAAAAACTTGTATGAAATGTTGCATCGAAAATTTCAAATTTAGTGGGCCATTCAGCGGGCCCTACCAGGCTCATAGTTTTCTTTTTGGCTTTGGGAGCACTTGTGCTACCAAGTGTACATTTTAGGCGCACAACAGGAAATGTTAGGAGCACAGCTTAAAATACTAGGAGCACCTGTTCCAAAAGAAGAGCAAAACTGAATACATTATTATGTCATGTTCAGTTTTTTGTATTTTATTTTAATCCTGTGCTGTACTTACGTTTCGTTTGAGACAGCAATAAAATTGTTGTGGTTTTTACATCAACTTGACTTCTCAATTTCCAACAACAAATTATTGTTACATGTTATCATTATGTTAAAGAACATTTGAGATAACAGAAAGTTTAAATCATCATGTATTTCCTTTTCAATGTACACTTGTAACCAAAGAAAATATACTTGAAAAATGAAATAGATGTACACAACTTCATAATTGGTAATAGACGCATACTTCAATGATTCCATCAGGTCACCAAGATCAGACTTCATGCTGTTGCAAATGGCAGAAATAAATTCTGCGCATTTGACGTTGTTGTGGTAGGCCGCTATGTTTCGCCCATTCCTTTACAATAATTCTGCTGTTGTTACGCAACATGAAGCATGATGTCAGGCTACGGTCGCTAAGTAACTGCCGCACATGCTTTCGACCCATGGCAGAGGTCTCTTTTCCCGTACTCGTCAGTCCAATGAACATAAAAGGAAAGAAACCTCTGCTAGCAGGGAACCATTGATTAAGGATGAAGATGAATGCACGGGGAAAGCTTTACAGTATCTGCAGCGCATAATTTTTTTTTTCTGAATCTCATACTATAGCTACTCCAATTTGTTCAACCCCGCTCTTTGAAATTTGTCTACATTTTTTCTTTCTTGCTTGTTGGTTCATCCTCTTTAGCTCTATCGCGGACTGATATAGTGGCGCAGTATCATTCGAGGTACCCTGCCAGCAGAGTCTCTTTCGATCTTACTAGATAAGTCGGGAAGAGGAACGTAGGCTCTGCCAGCCAGCTCGACTTTCTTTGATTTGCTGCTCATCCAAAGAAATGGATGAGTCAGTCCAGTTTCGACTTGTCAAACCTGTTTTTTACTTTGTGTGCATGATCAATCGCCACATGTCATCTGTATTTTTAAATTTATAACAGGGTGACAATTTTTGACTGTCTAAATTCCCATGAGTATTTCCTCCGTATGTCGGTTACAGAAACTAGTTTGCCAGAATTGCGAAACCTATTAATTTTTTCACTAAAAATTGAAATGGCAATTTAAAAACTTGAACTATCTTGAGTTTCGAAGGAAATGATTCCTTGGTTGTCGTGTGTTTGCCAGAGTTGCTCGAAAATATCCAGGGCTACTGTTTGTTTTGTGGTTACTAGTCACGCGTGACTGACTCCCGAATATGTTTGAATTTTTAATGCATGAGTCTACAGAGTCTACTTTCCTCTTCCCGACTTATCTAGGAGGATCGAAAGAGACCCTGCTCACGGGGTACATTCGAGGCACATTTACTTCTTTTGTCGAATGTGAAGGGTGGCTTTTTATAAGAAAATTATTGAATACAAGACAATACAAGCGCAATGACTTAACTGGGATATAAGTCACTTTTTAAACATTTTTCTTAGCTTGAAGAAAAAGGCTCATATTGTTGACCCTCTCTTGACCTTCCACAATCACAAACCTCTAACATATGCAATAAGCATGTGCTTTATTCATAGTCGTCATTTGCATGTGCCCGCAGAGTTTTAACAAAACAGAAGAGTATGGGATGGAATGAAACATCAAGAGGAAAAATGGACGGGAAATTTTTTGAGAAGACTGATGACAAGTAAATGCACACTGATGAAAGGAAAATAATGTTACTTTATTTAGGGCCAGATTTTGTTACAGTGTTCGTATGGGTCATGGAAAACCTGGAAAGTTATGGCATTTAAGAATTTCATTTTCCAGGCTTGGAAAGTCATGGAATTTTATGATCGGTCATGGAATGAAACATCAACAGGAAAAATGGACGGGAAATTTTTGAGAAAACTGATGACAAGTAAACACACACCGATGAAAGGAAAATAATGTAACTTTATTATTTAGGGCCAGATTTTGTTACAGTGTTCGTACGAGTCATGGAAAACCTGGAAAGTCATGGAATTTAAGAATTTCATTTTCCAGGCCTGGAAAGTCATGGAATTTTATGGTCGGTCATGGAAAGCCATGGAAAATTATAAATCATAAATTAATCATTGCAGTGTCAAAGCAAGGATAAAATGAAATAAAGACAAGTTTCCAACAAACAATCGGAAGTTTCCGTCTGTTGGGCAAAAAGAGATTGTTAATTTATTCAAATTTGATCTGAGTCATGTCCTAAAATAAGGATAGAAAATTTTCTTACGTGACAGCTAAACTGAAGATCATGGAAACAGTGATGGAAAGTCATGGAATTTGAAGAGCTTAAAAGAGTATGAACCCTGTGTTATGTATTATGTACTTATTGACTGATTGGGAGGGCCGGACTGGAAAATATTTGGCCTGAGGTCATGGTGTATGGACCAAGCGCCATGACCGAGGGCCAAATATTTTCCTGTCTGGCCTGACCTAAACTCAATCAATAAGCATTTTATCATATGGGCGCTTTACACTATTTATGAGCACTCAGAAGATGAAGTTAGGACAAAATAAAAAACAAAAATATGCACAGAAAATTTATCTAATATGTTGCTTGCATTTGCTTTTCTGGCTGTAAATTACTTGGATGTTAAAAGCGATGAAATCCCCTAAAATTGCATCGCACAGAGCAGTACGTGTTCCTAGTATGGCCGTACGGCTTTTTCCGGCCCTGCTTGCGCTAATGCATATGGCTCTCACACGGAGATTTTCCCAATAGCTTTGCAATAAAAGCACGCGCGGAGCTGTTTGGGCCATATGATAAATCTATATCTGTTGATTGATGTTTCTGTTTCATGACGTACCACTCGGAGTACGCAAGTATAGTCAGGTGAGAAAGCAGAGAGGCAATTCAGTCGCACTCTGCTTGAGCTTTTTAAGGCACGCGAGTGTGATCACATGTTTTTTAGAGGCACAAACAAAAATTTAGTAGCATGTGCAACCATTTGGTTGTTAACTTTGAGCCCTGCATACTGTTGAATATGGCCTGTTAAATTAGTCAACCGTTGCTCATGTACTATCTGAAAGATGTAATAAGACAGTTTGTTGTCTACTCACTATGCAGTGATTCAAGAAGAAAATCATTTTTTTCTAAATTCCATTAACGCCAACAAGAGCCAGGAATGGGCATCTTGTTTATTGACGACTACCGGTACTCATACCACAGGCTCCCAGATAACAATTCTTGTCCTTAAAGTAAGGAACATTAATTTTGCATAAAAATCAGAAATCAAATGAACCCAAGGCAATAATTATTACAACATGATAACTAAAAACAGCTACTGTCCCGATACTTGCAAACTGAAAATTAAGACACAGCTTGGATTTAAGAATGGTGCCCACTAATTCAAAGGTATACTGAATATGCAGGAAAAGCAGATCTTAACGAGCGTTATTGAAATCCTAAAAGAAAATTGGGGGTATAACCACACATTTTTCAAAGATAATTAATCAACAATATTTGTAAAAAGCTTTAAAATACAAAGCAATGTACATGTACGGCATTCTTTTCCTAATTGAACCTTATTTATCTCTGAAAAATGTGTGGTTACCACCAATTTTCATTTTTGATAGTAACCACGAGCACTCTTGTGATACCAAGAGCACTCTTGGTAAGTTCAGCTTTCTCCACATGTTTTGAATCACGCAAAAATTTTCCTGTATTAACAAGCACCATCCATAGGAAATCCAAATATCTTAAGATGCACAGATTGTATGCGCAGTAACAATAGTAGGTAGTAGGCACTGTCCTTAAAAGGAAATTTATAAAAATGCAAATGAAATTTGCTGTCAAGTGACCTTGAACTGCAAAAAAAACCTCCTTGCAGTCATGCGAGGTACCTAATAAACCTGATAACACCCACTGCAATCACCACACCTTCAAGATACCAGAAATCAACAATGCTTGCATTCCATAATGCGAGAAAATTCATCTTTCTGCACCTTTCAAAAAATTGATATGTGGACTGTGAAATTCAACTTTCAGCCAGAGGTTATTGTAAGGGTTTTGTCTTTTGCTGCTGCTAAAAATGGATTTAAAAATCAGCCAGCTTAGCTAGATGTGACCCATGCACTCTCACTCCCGAGATCTAAATGCTAATTCTCCTTACTGGCTGCCATACAATCATCTTTAATTGTCATTTAAAGGAATTAGATGGTATGATTATTTAAACAAAAACCCTTAGGTGATAAATTTCTTTATTCAATACTCAACAGAATATCAGGTTTCTGATTGGTCAATAGTGAATGCACAAATAGGTTATTGAGTGCAAAAGAGGTTACAGAGTGCAATATGGAAGTTGATATGGAAACACGGCAATTGAGTAATTTTGTTAAGTACTACTTGTGCTGATAAATCAGGAAATGCACAACCACGTTCATAAAATTATTTATCATATACCGTACCTTTCTGCTTGACATTGTACTGATCTTGCAAGGATAAAATGTTTTATGTGATAGGGATGTCCATAAAGTCTGTAACTGGGATGAGAAGGGATCACAAAAAGTTTACAAAGCTTTAAAAGATGAAGTGGAGTCTTTCATTAAACATGTCCAAGAGGTAAGCGAAGTGTACATCTACGCATATACACACATGCATGTGTACATGCTCTTAGTTTCTCTCTGTGAATAATTTGTCATAGCTTGTCAGAATTACTTGAAAATTAATTGAAAATGTGCCAACAGCGTTTTACAAGAACATTAACCAGAAAATGTCAAAAAAGTTGATTTGTCAGCTTGAAAGTATGTGACTGACCAATCAAAGTTATATAAAATTCCCTGGAAGGCTCCTCTAAACTTGATGTCATGGTTTTGAGTTAAAGTACTGCTTAGCAACGGAAAAAAATGTTGTTTAGTTGTGCATGCCAGAAGCGTGAAAAGGAACAGTTATTCTTGCTTCTATCTACTTCTCTCCAGGTTTAAAAGGAGAAAACAAGGTGAATGTTTGTGATAGTAAAAAAACAAGCGACTGATATTTAAAATTTTCTTTCCTTCAGCGTGTTCTAAAGCATGAGGATAACTCAACCTTGTTGCGAGCGTATATTGGTGAATGGTCCAAGTTTTTCACTCAGTGCGACTACCTTCCAAAACCATTTAATACTTTGGAGTCAAATCTGCAGGGCAAAGCTGGTGGAGGTGCTAGCAAACGGCCTCAAACAGATGGAATTACTGTTCAGAAGGTGTGGCTGCATTTACTCATCCAGTTTGTATGCTACAAAAAGATGTATTATTTCCTAGTGTTGTCACTGAGGAGGTTTTGCATGAGCTGGCTTTGAAAAATGAGAGGTGGAAAATACTTCAGAATAGACTTGTATCTGCTAACCAATAGCAGATTAGCAAACTATAAAATGCTGAATTGTCTTTATATATTTTGCTAGTTAATGCTAGAAAGCTGGAATGAGGGAATATTCCGCACCATCAAATCAAGGCTGCAGTCAAGTGCTATGAAGTTGGTTCATGCAGAAAGAAATGGAGAAGCTTTTGATTCTCAGCTGGTTATTGGTGTAAGAGAATCGTATGGTAAGTGACACTTTTGATGTGTGTCTAAAGTAAACACTTGTACAAGGCTAGTTTAGGTTCAAAGAAAGTTCTTTACATTTAACTTGATGTTGTCCACTTTTGTTGTGTTGAGTAACCACCAAACACTAACACCTTTATGGCTTTGTATCACTTTTAAGAGAGTGTCTAATCGGCGTGGGTGGGTGGGTCCTTAACCCTAACCATAACCATTTTTTATCAACGACTGGAAATTCTCGAAACAGACAAGACCTAGCTAAGACAAATTTGGACCGAGCACTGAGGGAGCTAATATATATCGCAGGGATCGCGTTAACGCAGAAATCGTGCATTTTTACGCAAATAAAATCCAAAAAATGCATCATCGAAATTTTAATGCGTCCCAGGACGCAAGGCACTGACTTAAATAACTCACACAACTTGCTTTGATTTGTCAGTATATTCTGTTGTTTGTAAAACTGTTGGAGCGGTCTGTGATCATAATTGAAGTTCTAAGAAATGGGGTTTAAAACATCTAAAAAGGTTAAAACTAAATTTTCGACCGCCTTCTGCGGTCTTCTTCAGAGGAATGTACTCTGCAAGTCACTGAATGCAAATATATATCAAAAGACGTCACTGTTCGTTGCTCCTAAGGGAGGAAACCAGTGATGCGTAAAGCCTTGGAAAGGGTGCTCTTTCATTAACAGAGTTCTTGTCCAGGAATGAATGTAACGGCTCTAGAAAAAGCCTTTGTCGGCCGTTCCTATGCATATGCGTCAATATTAATTCCAAGTTGGTTACTCTCTTTTTCTCATAATTTAAAACATACTCTTTTTCTCGCAGAGGGTCACCAAGATTTTGGGACCCCCAAAAAATGCTTGGGACCCCAATTTGGCCGAACATGCGGGTCCCAGGACCCGGATTGAAAAATCCTAGTGCCATCCCTGTATCGTTTTTTTAATCTTCAAACAAACAGGACCCACGACCCACACGATTTAGCCAGTCACCCCACTTTTAATAGCTTGCTAATCTTGTGTTAGTTAATATAATTTATCACTTATTTCAGTTAATCTTAGTTCAGATATTGTGGACAAGCTAGGAATTTACAAAGATAACTTTGAAAAAGCTTATTTGGATGCTACAGAGGAATTCTACAAAACACAGGCAGCAGCTTACTTACAGGAGAATGGTGTGCAGAATTACATGAAATACGTAAGAATTTGATAAATTCCTTATTTTTGTAGAGAAATTTAGAGAAGATGAAATTGTGCCTTACTAAGACCCTCACTAGATCAATGGAGCTATCCCATCATTAACCACGTGGGTTTTATTACTGTCTTGTAATGTGCACTCTTGTGTGCTGTCTTGGCAGCTTGGTATTTGATCTTCATCTTTGCCTGCATTTTATTGCTCAGGCAATAAATTTGTTAGCAGAGTCTACATGTGGTGATAGTATCAAACAGTTAGGAACCAGCGTTGCTGATGCAATAGCCAGCTGCCTGATTACAGCACACATGAATCTCAGCCCATAATCTCAAGTTCCAGCTGACATGAACCATTAATAATATTATCTCCTAATAACAGCACTTAAAGATTTTAATAGTACGTTTGTATAATAGCAGATCTCTGGCGCATGTGCGGAGCACTATGGGTAAGAAAATATGGTGATCCATCATTGCAAGAAAATTTTTTTTGGTAACCGTACGATGGTACAATGTACGTCCACCCCTCCATGTATGCCAATGTGACCAGTATCATGTGACCAGTTTAGAGTTCATCAATACAGCAATACCTCTTTGATATTGGACATCCATGTTATGGTCAATTGACACCTGTCAAAACATGGTATGGACTGACCAGTACCACATGACCATATCACAGGCTCAAGTTTAGAGTTCATTGAGGTCAGCTGTTTTTTTTTTTTTATATTAAGGTTGACCTCTGACCGGGTTCTGGGTTTCGATTGGATGGCAGGATCAAGCCAGATTAACTTATTGTTAGTAACAATGAATAACCTGGGAGCTCCGCTTTTAGGCTTGGCTAAATTTATGTCTTTATTTGTCTACCATGGTGACCTTTGATTTTAACAACCTGTTTTTGAAATCAATTCTCCTTTCATTTGTCCTAGGATTAAGGGGGGTGGCTCTTAACTACCAAACTGTTGCTATGGACCCGGTCAAATAGTCATTTCTTGAGTCCCTTTGACTCGACATTTATCCTTTTTTTGCCAAGCGTGTTCTATTTAACATTTCTTTGTGTGGTTTGACTCAACCATATTTGGTAAATATCATGACCAAAACAGAAAATTCCTAAATACTCAGCGAGTTAATCACTCACCGAAAAACTATGTCCCCATTAACCCACTGACATCGAAACTGGCATAAACCGGCTAGACTTGGTATTTTGCTCTGTCTAACGCCAGACGGTTTACTTGTCAATGGGGAACCCATGGGATTCAACAACCTCGTTCCCAGGGTCTCTCTTCTCTGCCTCCATTGTCGTTGAGAGAAGACCCTGGTTCACGCTGGTCACGTGGCTCTCGTCGACAAACATTTTTCCACTAGGGTAGTGTTTTCGTTATATTTTGATCCCGCAACCGCACCTGGGCGAAAAAATATTCGTTTAACAAGGCATTTCTAAAATAAAAAGGGCAAAAGAGCTGATGTTATATTCCCACATGAGATGAATTCCCACAAAAGCGGTCAAACTAAAAGCAAGAGCTTTTGTGATCAACAAGACGACTTCAATGTCGAGCGGCGATTGACGTTCGCTTTAAAAAACATTATTTTCATTAGTAGCCAAAGTTGCTTCTTCAGAACAAACACTAACATAAAAGAATACACCAAACACTACGGTTGCTTGATAAAAATGTCTCTTTTATTTCACTGTGACTAAAAATATACACACTATTAAAGCGCGGTGCAGTGGTAAAAAAAATCTTAACGACATCGACAATTTACACGAAGTGGTTGAAATATAAATATCATAAGTCAAATGTCAACTCGCTGTACAAGGTTGCGACTTTAGCAATCACGTTGTTTAACTTTCGAAAGAAAAACGAAAATCAAAGAACAAAATGAAATACCTGCACATGCTAATACAGTTTGATTTGATGGATTTGAGGTCGATATGTGACACGAGAACTTAAATAACAACACACCGGCTGATCGCTGAACATGTTTGTTTTCCATGGATAACTGTTTTGCTTGTTTTCTTGCACAACAAAATCTTTCCTTTAAAATTGTCGCAAACTATTAGCGTTCTTCGTTGATCCGGACCTTCACACGGATGAAAACTTGAATAATGTGAGGATATTATCTGTGGCGTCCGATTGATTTGACCACAACTTTTTTCCTTTCATGTCGAATTCCATATGTGTAGTACATAAAATACTGCTGTCAAAGGTTTTGTCAATGGTCATCTGGCCTCAAAATCAATTGCGTGCTGATTCCCTTCTTTGCAATGTCAACAAAGCCGACATTGCCACCCTTCCCCTAACACACATTTCGCCAACCTCCCAGATTCTGGGAGACACGTGACCAGCGTGAACCAGGGTCTTCTCTCAACGACAATGGAGGCAGAGCAGAGAGACCCTGGGAACGAGGTTGGAGAGTCAATGGTTTAAACTGTGTTTTTCACAAATTTTTAACCCAACAGTATGAGAAGATTCTAACACAAAATCTGTAGCATGGATTTGAAAAAAAAATTATTTTGCCAAAAAAATTATGACATCATAAGGCCCTCCTTTGATACACTCTTCAAAATATCAGTTCCATTTTTTGTCCAAATGGAAATTCCATGCTTCAGTTTACGAAAAATGAAGGGACGGTTCTCATCTGGTGAAAACACCGCCTCTTCCTTTCCTTTCCTGAGAGGTTTTGCATGTTTTTCACTGAAACACATGGGGCTAGTTGTGCATGCGCCTTCTGATTCAAGTGATGTCAGATTTTCAATGAAAAAGTTACTTCAAAGAACGATCCATGCAATGTTTTTGTAGGGCCCTCAACTAAAAAGCGTCCTTAGCAACTGTTGTCTTTCTGTAGTTTAGAGCTACCCTCCTTAAGCTAGTGAGGGACCTTGATCTGTTCCTTTGGCGAAAATGCAAACTGCTTTGCATTCTGCTTTCATAGAAAATGTGTTGTTCAGTGCAGCATTTTGGTGTCATCAAAGGACATTGATTTTTCTCATTTTTGAATTTTGTTTTTTCAGGCAGAGATGAAGTTGAAGGAAGAGGAACAAAGAGCCGTGCGATACCTTGAAACAAGGAAAGGGTGTAACTCCGTTGACGTGGTAAGCCAAGTTCTTTCATGCACCAACTTTCTATCCAAGGTGGACTGATGTGTTGGATCATTGGAGTGTAGTGAACTTGACATCAAAATGTTCTAATGATTTAAATTGGACTGACTTTCTTGATTAACAATGCCAACCATGCTTAAGTTGTGTGACATGGTGTAAAAATTTTCAAAAGCCAGGGTGTATGGAATTTGAGGAGAAGAGACATGACAGTTACAAGTAAACTATAAGAGGCTACAGAGAGGAAGGCAAACTCCTGCAACAACACCACAGCCAAGTTTTTATTTGTTTCGTGTACATTACAAAGAATAGAAAGTAAAAGTGATCATCACGTTTAGACAACTTCATCTGGTAATTGTCAAAATGAGTTTTAATCTTAGGTTTGAAAGAGTCTGTCTTTCATTTTTTCAATTTAGCAGGGCTTGAAATTGCGACCAATACAGTCGCATTTGCAACTGAAAATTTGTCCCTTTGAGACTTGTTTCCACCTTCTCTCTTTCTAAACAAAAGGATTAACTTAGCAGTTGCCAGTTGACAAAATTATTTAAATTTGTTTCTTGCCGTGAATTTTCTTTCAATCTGAAGATAGCGTAATTGGAGCTTAATTTAACTGCAATGTTACGTGCACAACTCCATTCTTTCTATATCATTCGCCATTTCCAGCAGTTTCTTTACACATAGTATTGTGGGCTCATATTTTGTTTTGCTAAAAAACAGCCAAAGCTGCTGCCTAAGAAAATTTTAAAGGGGCCCTCAGAGCTAAACGCTGAGAACTTAGGAGCCCAACATATGAAGTGAAAGGTGTTGCTGTGAAAAATTAAGGGGCCCAGAGCTATTCTTTGGGAGCCCCAGGCTACCGGGCTCCTGTTGGGCAACAGCCTTGACGGCTGACAACAAAATGCAGCATGACGATTTTGCGACTTAATTTTGAAATTGCGACTAAATTTACGTATCTTGCGAATGGATTTTTTTCAATAATTTCAAGCCCTGTGTAGGGAAAAAGGTATGTGTAGATGATTTCTGAGTGAAGCAGCCAATGATCTTTGTTGGCTGTCAGTACTTTAACCACTGAATAGTTTAAAGTATTATGTACAATGTAGCAATAACAACAGTAATCATTGTCATCGTCATCGTCATCATGATGATGATAATTTGTAAACCTGGAAACCCTTCTGCCACAATCTTTTCAATTTGATTTAGCAGGTAAAAGTAGTTTTTTTTTTCCCAGCTGACAAATTGCTGTGTAAATGTCCTTGTTGGAAACTTCAAAGAAACCATCCTAGCTGAATGTCCTGGAATGATAGCAGCCAATGAAACAGAGAGTAAGTGTTTGTTATGCTATGTGAATACATGTGTTTATTGTATAATATTATTAAAATATTGTCTGAGGGCTTTTTCATACAAAATTACAAGGCTTACATGTAAACTACTAGCTGAGCTTTACCTACTATTTTACTTTGCCATGAAGTTCTTTTTAAAGCACACTTTTGAGACCAGAAACTTGTATCAAACTTTGATATTATAATGTATTTTATCATCACTTATATTATTATTATTATTATTATTATTATTATTATTATTATTTTCACTGCATTTCTGATTTTGATAAGTACATTACTGGATACAGCAATGCAAGGTGCAGTAATATAGGATGGTCAAAGTTCTTAAATTTTGTAGCCTCTACATTGACTGGGAAAACACATTCCCCTATTGCAGAACTTCTACTGATGTTTCAACTGATGGACCGTGTCCAGGGAGGAGTGGATCCTATGATAGCCAATTTAGAGTCGTACATTGTTACGACAGGTCTTGCTGACATGACAGCATCTGCAGATTCCATTACAAGTGTAAGTAATGTTGTCAGTGGTAGTGGTGGTGGTGTTGATAATAATGACAATGCAGTGATTAGTAACACAAGATCAAGGCTGAGGGTGATAATTTCAATGATGTTTGAGGAGCAGTGGGGAAAATCGAGATACCCAGAAAAAATGATTAAGTTAGGATCAAGTGGTTCAAATGACATTATAGGTCCATCGCGAACTCTTGGCAACCATGATTTTACCCTGATTGTATTGATTATATTAAGGGTGCGTTCGATAGACCATATTCAGGAATAAGAACACATGGAATAGAAGTTAGAAATCGTTCGTTTTTACGGAGATTCACATTAAAATTGCCAAACACCTGCAAAAATGCTATTTTAAGCATATCTTAATCATCCATGTTGCTTCAAAACGTCAGACGTACCGTTTTAAATCGTCACTCCGTGTATTCTTATTCCGGAATAGGGTCAATCGAACGTACCCTATTAAAGTACTTCGTTTTTAAGCATTACGTAAATGGGTGGAAATTCTCTTCCATCTAATGTTTTCTGTACATGTAAATCTAGCATTAATTCTTTCAAAGTTGACCTCTTAAGTTATTTTGCTGGAAGTGTCACTAGTTTTGATGTTTAACTTTCACTTGCAAGAAAGGAGAGATTGTAGCCTGCAACTATTCCTCCATCTCTTAGCCATTTTTTTCTCTTTGTATTTATGGTAAAAGATCATTAGAGTGGAGGAGCGACTAATTGGGGACAATGTGCAAAAATAACATAAAATGAAATCTGCTCATATCAAGCTGTAGGTTGGTTTTTGAGGAGATGGGAAAACTGTAGTACCTGGAGAAAAACTTCTCGGAGCAGAGTATAGACCCGGGGAGGGAGGGGGGGAATCCCACATAAAAAGGGGACGAGGGTGCTCGTCAGAAATTTTGAAAAGAACCCCTAAGAGGTACCAAGATCCTATCTTGTGGGCGTGGCATGAAATTTTTTCACCCCTAAGAGGTACCACATTATGGGTTTTAATTAGGCAACATTAAAAAGTAGTTACCTGTCAAATGTCTCCTGTCATAATTTTTCGGCTCAATACCCTAAAAGGTACCGCTAAAGCTCCTGCTGTGGACCTTTCGAGGCTGAACACCCTAAGAGGCTTGGCAGTCGGTATGAACATGTCACTCCTTTGCTTATCCGGCTTCATTGGCTCCCTATTGAACAGAGGATCACTTTTAAAATTGCTAAATTGCTATCATTCAAGGCTCTTCGTGGTTCTGCACCTGACTATACCACTGAGCTCATAAAGCCTTGTACACCTAGTAGAATCTTACGATCTTCAAACAAATTGTTGCTTTTTAAACCTAGATTTAACCTTAAGACCCATGGTGGCCGATCCTTTACGATGGGTGCTCCTTTTGTTTGGAATACCCTTCCGTTGGAACTCACTAATAACTTGCTCGGTATGTTCAAGTGTTAGATTCAAGGATTTAGATATTCTAACTGAATGGTGTATTCCTTTTGTTCCATTACCACAGGACTCGGAAAAATATGTAGAGGAGTTACTTACGCTCTTCAACAGATTTAGCAAACTTGTGAAAGAAGCCTTTAATGACGATCCACGCTTTCTTACAGCAAGAGATAAGGTACTAATTTTCACTATACAACTTCACGTTCATTGTTATTGAAGCTGTAAGTATTTATTAGGATCACCCTTGCGGAAACGTCCTTTCGTTTCTCCAAGTCGGTCGTCGGACAGTGATACGAAGCTATTGGACCAATGCGTACTATAGTTATGTTGACAGCAACTTGAAGGCATGCAAAAAATGAACACACTTGGTAAACGGAAAGAAAACTAATAGACTGAATTTTAATTTTTGCATATTTCACAGGCATTCAAGACGGTTGTGAATGATAGTTCAATTTTCAAGTTGGAACTTCCAAACAAGAATAAATCGTAAGGGGATTTCTCATGCATTCCATTGATGTTACCTTGGTGTGCCAAAAGTGTTTACGGCCGATGGATTGATACCATGTCAATCTTTCATTTTACAGAATTTTTGGCAGAGTAAACCCTGTATTTGTTTTGTGGCTAATTTATTATTGTAGCACTTGCGTAAAATGCGGATCGAGTTTTGCAAAGGTTTAGACCAGATTATTTCTTGTGACAGCGTACTCGTCGTATAATGTGATCGTGGCACTGAAGTAAAGAGCTTCAAATCCTCCCAGCCAATGTGTGACTAATGGTACTGATACAACCATGAGAAACACTCGGAGGTACTTCTTGAGAGGGAAGACTCGTGGACAGCCTGTTTTGATGGAAAAAGCCCGTGCAGAAAAAAAAAAGACAGATGTATAGGGAAGAGATATTTGTTATTCAAATGTGCCAACCACAGGAACAAAAGACCCTTTGTTTCAACAACCAATGAGGCTCTGGTTAGCACAGTAATGACAATAGGTGACGTCAACGATATCTTCCCCACAGACAGAGTGTTTACACTCACGTGATCAGTAACCTTGTTTTCCCTCCGATACAAAAGAAAACGTTTGCATGATAATAGAGCTCAATTCCCGAAGGATTAGATGGTACACCAACATGGCCGCCGTGACGTCACGTGAAGACACTTCATTGAAAATTACCGCAGGAAGAGAAGCAGACTTAAATGAAGTGCGCCTTAATTCAAGTATTTTACGTTAATTAAATCTTTCCACCAAAATCAAACAAACTGAACATTTTGGAGTCGAGTTTTGCCTTTTATGTGTCGCACACGCTTAAAAAAGTCTGCTAAACCAGCAAACCGAGTCTCTAGCGCGTTGAGATTCGGTTTTGCTGTGAATTCCTAGCTTGGGACCAGGTAATCACGAGAATCGGACAAAGAAAGAAAGAAAGAAAAGCGGAAGGCACTGAAGAAGTGGGCGAGCGAAGAATGCGAGAGACTAGCCCTTCCCAGTTCGTAGAGACTTTTTGCCCCTACTCTAGAGCGGACATCATGTTCATTCGGTAGGGTGGTCTGAGGCAAGTTAAAATCATGAGCACAGGGGACCCCTCACTGGTTACCACGCCTCTTATCGCTAAACGCCCCATATACCGCCGGTTGTGTTTTTAAAAATGTTGTTTTTGGTCTGCAACATTGCGTTGTTTTTCCAGTGGTGGCAGTGGTGGTCTGAATATGAAGTCGCAGCCAGAGTCCCGTTGTCCAGAGCTATTGGCCAATTTCTGCGACATGCTGCTTCGGAAAACCCCATACAGTAAAAAACTAACATCGGATGAAATCCAAGCAAAGCTTAAAGACGTCGTGAGTATTTTTTATCGTACTGATATTCATTCTTGTGTCTTGGCTGTTTCGATACGTGAAAAGCTTAACAGAGCAATTTAAATGCATGCAGCCGATGCTAAGCTCGGGGAAAAAAGCGCGGGAAAAAGCAAGTCACGATTGGTTTTGCTTTTACGTCAGCTTGGATGAAAATATGGCGCGAAAAGAAAGCGCTCAAGTTTCTGTCGGTTAGGATAGGTTGCCAAGTAAGCCGTGATCTTTCTTGTAGATCCTGTTCCTGAATGCGTCGTTCTGTTTTCGTTTTAGTTGTTGGTCCTTAAGTATGTCATCAATAAAGATGTTTTTATGAGGTAAGTCAGCTGTGCACCCACATCCTTGCCTCAGACACCGGAAAATGAAATTTTACAACTTTCTTTTCAAACATAACGACTTGTCATTCGTTAAGACGAGTAGCGAACAGCCGTAAAAGACCCGATTCGAAAAGGGCATTGCTTGGATTAGTGATAAGGGCGTTGGATTTTCATGCGGTTGCCTCGGTTCCTATTCCAACTCTCACCAGTGGCTGGACCTGCCTTCATTGGCCTTGTATTCAACTTTTCCACACTCTGTAAATAGCCGAGTGGTTGCCTCTGGTCAGTTAGGGTCTGAACCCATGCTATGTCCATTTTGAATTGTTAGTAAGTTTTTAAGAGGGCTGTCTTGGCTTTGAACTAGCTTGAAAGCTAATGGCCCCTTTGCAGGTTAGTGATCACATGGTACAAAAACCGCCATAGTGGAACGCAAATTGCGCACTGGAACTTAGATGTCCCAGTGGGCAATTTGCGTCTCAGTATGGAGGTTTTTGTACCATGTGATCACTAACCTGCAAAGGGCCCATTGCACTCCACTATAAACGCAGTATTAACATTTTTTGCTCAGTTTGTGTATGTCTGAAATGTTTGAGTGTTACAAAACATGTGGTTATTTTCAAGGTACCACAAAGCTCACTTAACGAGGCGACTGATCCTTGACACGTCGGCCGATAGTGAAATGGAAGAAAACATGGTGGAATGGCTTAGGGTAATGCATTTGTTTGTCTTCGGTATTTTAGTATTTTTTTATCGTAGTCTATTGACTCCTGGGAGTGATAGACGATTCTACTCGTCAACTGGGGCGCCCTGGCAGGGGGGGCCTGAGGAATGAATCAGTTATCCAGTCAAAACCTATGTCCCTTCCATTCAGTAAAGATAAATTTCTTAGATGAGCTTAAGCCCTGGTATCCTTACTTGTTTTGCAACAGGATGTCGGAATGCCCGCAGATTACATCAACAAGCTTGCTCGTATGTTCCAAGACATCAAAGTTAGCAATGATTTGAATCAGGGTTTCAAGGCAGAATACATGAACAAGGGAGACATTGCAGGTAAATCAGCTGTTTATTTTAAAATACATAAAATGGATAAAGGAGTTTAGTTTCTGATGAAACTGTGGTGCTACGTCGATGGGGGAGTGAAACCGCACAGAAATGGATTTTGCAACTGGGTTGTTATAAGGTAAATCGACCACCGTAAACGAGAAATTTGAAAGCTGACGTTTCGAACGTTAGCTCTTCGTCAGATTGACAAATATGTTAACCCCGGTGAATGAAATGAAGGGATTTAGTAATCGATGATGACTCGGGGATACTCGGAAAAAAATCCGAGCGGTCCTTTGCACGAGTCGAACCTACGACCTTCCGATGACTACTTCGGATGCTCTGCCACTGAGCCATACGAGAATCGTGGGAGCTGGGCCATTTAAACGAGGTTCAAGTGCCGACTGTCCTGGGATACTGCTAGGATGTAAATTGTCGAAAAAGGAGCATCACGTTTACGTCAAACGGCAAACGAGACACGAAGATTTGTGTTTTGCCTAAATGCAAAGATACTTGTTTGACTTAAGTTCATGTATTCAACAGAATTAACTATTCGAGGGTAATATGAAGTGCTATTTTCTACCCATTTCTACCCCTAGGGCATCAAAGTGGCAACTTCTTTTTCGTAATAGTGAATGTGAAAACAACTCGCAAATTTGCGACTCCCCTAGATTTTTTAGTCGCAAGAAGATAAAAATTCAGTCGCGAATGCAACTGTATTGGTCGCAATTTCGAGCCCTGGGCCCGCCATCATCATATCAAGCAACGTCTTGGAAAAGAAATACAAGTCAGAATAAGGGAATCAGTCATGCTTTTATGACAAGTAGGAACCTGCTTTCTGCTGTTTCACGTAAAAGCGATTCAAAAATGCGATGCTAAATCTCTCTAATTTGTTTGATGTTGTTGCGTGGAAAGAGTTAGTTTATCCGCGGAAAGTGTTCGAGTGAAGGTGGCTCAAACCAGTGTGAACACTTCCAAGGGACGCTCTTATTAGAAGGATCGGGCACCACAACGGTGTATCATGTATTATCAATATTGTGGTACCAAATGAAACACCACATTATTACTGAACAAGATACAGTCATTATTTTGACGTAATATGTCACCGTGGCAACGGACAAGCCCTGTAAAAACACCCTTTATTTTGTCTTTAGTTGCTTATATCTCAAAAACGAACTTGGTTTCACCCATTTTTTATTTCTGAAAAGTAATCAGGAAGGCAAGATGAAACTTTTTGCAACGTTTAAAAAGATTCTGTCAAGCGGATTCAGAGCCACCTTAATTCTGTGATTTTGTTAAGGTCGCTCTGAATCCTCTGGACAGAATTTTTTTAAACTTTGCCGAAAGTTTTATCGTGGCCTTCTAATCACTTTTCAGCAATAAAAAAGGGGGTTCACTGAGTTCGTTTTTGAGATATGAGCAACTAAATCCAAAATATAGGGTGTTTTTGCTGGGATTTCCCGTTGCCAAGGTAACTTATTACATCACAATAATGATCACATCTTGTTTGGAAATAATCGGTGTTTCATAGGGTACCATAACATTGCTGTTACGTGGTACAGTGTTTTAGCATCATTCGATCCTAAGAGAGGGTCTTCTAAGTCTTGAAACCCTTTCGAGCCTTCTTAAGTTACACTTTAAGGCATGTAATTCCAGATGGAATAAACCTTTCCTTTTTTATGTATGTTCAAACGAGTAGACAATGGAGTCAACCTTTCCAATGCCTACTGGTTGAGGTAAAGATTGCTCTAATTTTTAACTATTTGGCTGGAATTTAAAGTGAGAAGACTTACTATAAGGCTTCCAGACAATAATACGGTAACGATGAAAAAATTATATCTTTAAATCCATTAGATGTACAGAGGTTCGGAGCAAGATCTTGTGAGTCCGCGTTCTTTCTTGAATTTAACTACTTTCTTGGTATCTTTATGGAATAAATAAGAATAAAAGAATCTAGAATTCATTCCCATTAATTAATAATTGAAATATTTGGTAAATCTCCTTTTAGATAATGACTGGATATATTTTTCAGAGTAACTAACTGTTACACAGTTTTACAGCATATTTATCATATGGCCCGTACGGCCCCGCGCTCTCTCATTGTAAAACTATTGGGAAAAGTTCCGTTTGAGGGTCGTACGAGGACCGAAAAACCTGTATAGGCCCTGCTAGGAACACGTATTGCTCCGTGCGATGCGATGTTAGAGAATTTCGTCGCTTTTAAGCATCCAGGTTATTTACAGTCAGAAAAGCAAATGCAAACAACGTATTAGATAAATTTTCTGTGCAAGTTTTTGTTGCTTATTTTGCCCGAACTTCATCTTCTGAGTGCTCATGAATAGTGTAAAGAGCACATATAATAAAATGCTCATTGACTGAGTTTAGGTTGGCCGGACATGAAAGCATTTGGCCCTCGGTCATGGCGCTCGGACCGAGCTCGTACGACATGACCTTTCCCGTCGGGCCGTCTTACTCAGTCAATAAGTACATATTACTTGCAAATCAAACTAGTTATTTTCTGGACAGCTCACAATTCATTAATACTACAGGAAGTGCTTCACACAGACCTCTTTCATAATGGCGACCAAATAAAGTATTCTTTTGTTTTACTGCTAATAAGCCCTTCTAGCCCCGCTATGACGAGGAAATTTTAAAAGAATATTTATTTCAAAATGAGGGTAGTAGATCGAATTGACATAAAGACAAAAGAATGCAAAGGAGGTAGCCATTTATAAAACTGGTCTATGCATATTTTAAAACCGTGATGAGACTGCAGTACAGTACCAAATCACTTTTTTTCACTTCAATCATAGCATATTTCTTACATTGGTTAACTTTCTTTCGGATCGCTTTAAAGGGGCTAGGTCACGCAATTTTAGGCAATTTCAGCACTGATGGAATGGTCGTAGAATTAATTAAAATATCAAAATAACTGTTCAAAACTATAGAAGAACTCTAAAAAAACACAGCCGGGGAAGCCAAGAAGGGACATGGATGGACAAAACTGGAGCGGATTGAAATTGATTGAATTTGGGTAAATTTGAAAAAACGTCGGCCCACCTTTTTTCAAATTTACATCAGTCTATATCAAAATATCATTTACACAGCTGGAAATCATTCTCAGTTGTTATGTGGGCGTGATTTTGCAAATGAAAGACTCTTGCTCTGCCAATTTGACGTTTAGAGCTCATGATTAACAAAATTAAACAAAATTACCTAAAATAGCGTGACCTAGCCCCTTTAATAAGGCGAGGTCTCTATGGTCCCCGCTTCCATTTCTTACGCCAAGTAGTGGAGCACACAATTTCAAATTGTCTGTAATGACTGGTTTCATATTATTTTGCAGACTCGGTAAACATAAAGATACTAAACGCAGGAGCGTGGTCTAGAGCTTCAGAGAGAATTCCAGTCTCGCTGCCCACCGAGGTGAGCTTAAATCTTCGGTTTTTTTTTTTATACAGCGATGTTAATCCGGTCTCAGGGTTTTGGATTCTCCCGGTTCACATGTCACTTTGATCACCGAATGGATTCGTCTTCGGTGTTTCTGCTGCATTCGTGAATTAATTCATCCCCACCTTTTGTTATAAATCACCAGCTGGTTGTCTTCTTGCATTTGAATTTCTTAAGGCCGTTGAGGTTACTGTATGATTTGAAGGGCTACGTTAAGAGAAACCTACAAAATAGAAAGATCACGGCTTACACGCTATACCTAAAGTATGTGCATCATTGTAAAGATTTTCATTTGTTCAGACGCAGTTCCACAGTACTTTACTTCTGGTGAAGATGTTGCATTTAGAGGCGAAGAAACGTAGTACCTGTTATCATCTGGGGTCGTTTTAAATCTTTCACAAAGTCCTATCCGTAGTTCAGGCTAAATATTAAATAATTTCCCTTTAACGTATTTCTGATCAGCCAGAGAGGCTCTGCAGAAATCGTGTTAAGTAGCCCCAGCCCAAGTTTCTGAGCTAGTCATTCCGGTCAAACCGGTTTAGGCAGCGCGCGCATCATATTTTTGACAAGGCGAAGGTCAAAATCGAGTCTTCAGTACGAAAACCCTTATGGCGTTTGGGCGTGCGATCGAGACTTGGCCTGGGTTTGAAACTGTCTCCAAGCAACGGCTTGCGCATACTCAATAAAGACTTGGCACGATTTCTGCAAAGTCCTTTCTTTCTCGTCGAGTTAAGAAAGGCTCTGCTGGCAGGGTGATTTCTGATATTCCAACACGACGACGAATAGTTCATGCAGTTGTTTCCTCGTTTAGCTTGAAGACTATATTCCAGAGGTGGAGGAATTTTACAGGAAAAACCACAGTGGCCGTAAGCTTCAGTGGCATCATCTGATGTCCAATGGAGTGGTGGGTTGTCTTTGTCTTTGTGAATTTTGCGTCATGCAACTGTTGGTCTATTTTCTTAACTCTTGACTAGACATCAAAACTAAAAATCTGGGGCCCGTTTCTCAAAAGTTTCGAAAACTTTTCGGGCCCGAAAAGCCATTTGTGAAACTACCAACCGCTTGTTATGGAAAGCAAATCTTTTAACGTGTTTTCAAGGTTACAAAAAGAAAAATGACTGTGAAGTTTGACAACTTAAGTCCTCTGCGTTCTTGAGATTCAAAGGGAATTGTGACACCCGAAAATGGCCCGTAAAGTTTCGGGACTTTCGAGAAACGGGCCCCTGGTCCCAGTTGTCCAAAGACGGAAAACTTTATTCTACGGATAGACTCACAATCCGACAGTTCCAATTTTTGCACGAAGATTGTAGTAATAATTTGATCACTTGACCGCGCATATGCACACTCGAAGCAGGTGTGTGAAAAGCTTGATTAACGTTTAACGTGAAATCCAGTTGACTGAACGTCTCGGTCCATAAACACGCAAAAAAAGAACATGGTCAATATCCAGCCATATTGACCTCACGCTTGGTCAATAACTCATATATACAGCGCTGGGAGCAGGGATGTGTAGCGCAGTGTTGAGAGCACTCGTCACCAACCAATGTAGCGCGGGTTTTGATTCTCAGACTTGGTGTCATATGTGGGTTGAGTTTGTTGGTCTCTACTCAGCTCCGAGAGGTTTTTCTCCGTTTACTCCGGTTTTCTCCTCTCCTCAAAAACCATCCTCCGATTTTACATGAGTTAATCTGATTTGATTTATGCGGAATTCCCAATTAGTGTCCTAGCTCTAAATACAACTGACACTTACATCTTATTTAGTGGAGGGGATCGTCCGCCATGTTGGATTGAAAACAGTGCGCACTGTCGTGATCACGTGATGGTACGGTTCAATATCAAATCGGAAACAGTAGAGCTCCCCTTTTAAGTTTGCCGGGTTTCATAACCAGTCTCCACTACTAACTATGCTTATATGAATTTCGTCATCGTTATCATCATATATATGGATAGGAGTAAATGAAAATGATGTTTAAAAGGTGCTTAGCTTGTTATTTTATTACAGTGATGATCTCAGTGATTTCAAGGTTGTCATCCAATTTTTTATTTTTTAAAAAATAGTGATTTTGATACATTCCTCGTATGAGGTGTCATAGCATTTCGGATCTTTGGTCCAACGCAGTCTTGTGAAGGAATTGCACTGATTACGAGTTATTCTTGTAAACGGTTGTAGTGTATACCACGCTTTATATTTGCCCGTTCCTGTTAACTGAGGTAAATAACAGCTCACCCAGATGGTGATGGGTCTGTTAAAGCGAATGCGAACTGTTTACTACAAAATACTCCAACATTTTATACACCAACCTTCTCTTTCGGTTTTCATTTAGCGGTTGGAATACCGCTAATGAAATTAAATTCATTAGTTTAGGAGCAGCTTTAATGTGTTAGGGCCACTGTGAGTTCACTGTTTCTTTGTCTGTTTATTTTACAATTATTCCATGAGCGCGCGTTGGCGCCGAGTTGGCTATAACCAGTCTCATATCCAACAAGCGCGAATGGAATAATTGTTCTATTAAATTCCTTGAACTCCAAAAATTTGGAAGTACGAAATACGAGCGAAATAGAGAAAACTTAATGAAGATGCGATGTTGTGTAATACCTTGTGGTCAGACAGACGGAGGCTCGTCACAAAAACATTTCTTGCCTTTTCGCGTACTTCTAAACGTCGGAATTGATCCAAACTTTCCACACAAAAAAGTTTTTTTTGTTTTTTGGCTTTATTCAAAGAGAAATTTTGCTTTCCGGCGAAAACAATTTTAGTTTAGCAACGCTTAACGCAATCATTTACCATATAAGGTCAAACTAAGGTATATGAGCTGATAACCGAGATTGATTGAACCAACCAGAAAGCTAGAAACGCAATATCCGAGGTCGCGAAGTTAATAATTGTGTTTATTGTTTTGTGAACCGATCTCAAATGCCGCTCTAATAGCTGCGACTCGACACCTTAAATTTACCGGCTCCTGTCGGCAGCGTTAGTCGACGGCTGAAATATCAGACAATCGGCAGCGTTTGATCCGTAACTGAGTATTGGCACTTTACTTATTTTGTGAATCTGGAAATTGGGTGAATCACCTGGCGTTTGGGCGCCTTGGAAATCCACTCCCTTCGTCAGGATAACAGGGAGCTTAAGCACGCGCGTTTTTGAGACGCGGACGGCAACCGGAAGTGAGCTGTTTTCCCTTTTAATCTGATTTCACGCAACCACATTTACATTGCTAAGTATCTTTTCTCCATTAGAGATGATTAGTATAAAATCTGGGAGACATCACTGCAATGGCACGCGAAATGTTCTCTTCCGGTTGCCGTCCGCGTCTGAAAAACGCGCGTGCTTAAGCTCCCTAATAGCGACCTTCAGGTTTTGGAGTACGAGGACGACTCTCAGTTCTGAGCACGCGCATTTCGAAATTTTTCGTTCTTTAATTGTAATGATTTTCGTACTCGTAGTTCGATCTGAAGATCGCTATTAATTCTCGAGGGACTAAAAAATTCACTGATCATGCCGGCTACGTCGGAGTAAACCAATTGAAGTCGATTTGATCTGGTTTTTCAATGTTGTTTTTTTTCCGTTGCCGACTTAGTACTAGATATACTCCATTTTAATTGTTTTTTTGTTTTGTTTAAAGATTACCTTTGGCAACAAGATTGGAAAGTTTGACCTGGAAGTAACAACCTTTCAAATGGCTGTGTTGTTTGCCTGGAATGAACGACCACATGAGAAGATTGCCTTCGAAAATTTGAGGTCAGTGTGGGCTGTTGTGTCGCTTCAGTAGTTGACGTGGTTTCAGTATTCGAGCAAAGTAGCTGAAGGAATCTTGAAATGATGATTTTTACATGTTATGACATGGGTGGCAGGAGAAAACTTGAAATACGATGACAGACGTAATTAGGAAGCGGCCATTGAAGCTATGGAACCAAATCACCACCGACAGTGACCACTGCCTGCATAACTTGCTTTGGATGCAGGGGAACCAGAAGTTGTGCAACCGTGGACACAATTACATTCTACTACGAGTCAGAATTGAACGCTTTAAAGGCTCGTGATATAGAAATAAACAACCCTTCAGTGTTCATAATCCTGTGGGACGTAAAAGAACCCATGCACTATTAGCAAAGAGTAGGGCATGTAGTTCCCGGTGTTGTGGTCTGTTCTCTGTGGTGTGCCATGAATGGGAGGGTAAATGCTCGGAAATACTAGCTACATCAAGCTACTTTAAAATCCGAGTGTAAATAAAGATGTATGGTATATATGATATGATAGAGGGTAAGTTTTAAGCCCGGTAAATAAACGAAATCTTATTTTTACTATTTTGATTTTGTAGGCTTGCCTCAGAGCTTCCAGATTCAGAATTGCGAAGAACTCTTTGGGTATGTCAACTTATTATCTGCAGAGTCGATTTTTAAGGTCGATGCCCGCGGTTGGCGCCGGGTACATGCGTTTACGTCTGATTGGTTCATTTAATTGGACGGGTTTAGTAATTTCGCGCCACATTCTTACCCAGTCAGAGGCCAAAGCCAAGCCTGTTTCGAGTTATAACACTTGTTTTCCCGCCCCTTTTGCGCCTGGGAATCTGCGCATGCATCGTTGAATAATTGTCTCACTTTGATTGGCTGCGCCTGCATTATGATACAAGTCTTAGCTGTTATCTTTCGTTTTACGGAACGCAGTCAAAGGAGAAGTTTTCTCCAAAATAGTCCTTGTTTTTCTTTTTACCACCAAAACCTAATACAAAGATAGGCCACTCACCCTAATTTCAGTCTCTAAAGTGCGTTCTAACCTTAATGAAATTCTCCTCCAAAGTAGCCCAAAATCAAAAACCCAGTCGCCGCCATTTTGAATTAACTTAGCAGCCAGGCGACGTATGCGTGACGTCAAGAGCTCAAGCGCGACTGAATTAATTAAAATGGAACCAGAGCGTGTTCCCAACGAAAACCAAAAGACTTTATCGGTGATCGACTTCAAAGCAATCGTCCGTAAAGTGATTTTCGTACCTTCCGAGCATCAATAAACATATTTGAGCAATTTCCTTTTTCGTAATTGGTAAACGGTGGAAAGAAATTCCTCTTGCTATCTCTTGGCCCCCTGTTGGAGCAAAATGGAGCTGAACAAAAAGGCAAAAATAAAGGTGACCGAAAAAATTAGTATTCAATCTTCCCGCCAAACTTCTAGTTGAGCTCTTTGACGTCACGCCAACGTTGGCAGGCTGCTAAGTTAATCCAAGATAGCAGCGGTCAGTTTCGATTTTCGAGCTAGTTTAAAGAAGGATTTCATATGGTTTTAAGGCACTTTGGTGGATAAAATTTGGTGAGTAAACTATCTTTGTGTTATCTCTAAGCTGGGCAAAATAAAATAAGGGCGATCGGGGAATGAACTAATTCTTAAAATGTCCTCTACTTACACTTTTCGGACTAGGCAAGTGATAAAGAAATAACCCTTTTGATTTGGTAGATATCAAGCGAAACTTGTCCTTCTCGTTTTTTAATTAAATGTGTTTTTGCGCAGTCTCTAGTGGCCTTCGCCAAGCTCAAGCGACAGATTCTCCTATGTGAACCTGAAGCAAAATCTCCAAAGGATTTTAGTGATAGTTCTTTATTCTGGGTCAATCAAGAATTCGCCGTTGTGTAAGTACAAGAGAGCTTAAGCAATGAAGACAGCAACGCGGGCGAACGAAGACCTCATTTAAAACTAAATATCGGTCGTAGCCATGGCGCTTCGTAGCCATTTACGATCATTTCATGTGCTTCACGTGGAAAGCTTTGGCCAAGAAAGCAATGCTGCAACAAGTGAAAAAAGACCTTTTCTAGCTTCCAATACCCGCCGTATCTAGAATTTAAACGTTTCCCACTTCCCCTCCCCTCTCCCCCTTTCAATGTTGACTGTTTAAGTTTCCAACATCGTTTTGTCTTGCTAGCAACACTGATAAGGAAGGGGGGGGGGGGGGGGTGGGGAAGGGGTGCTGCAGTGTGAGAGATCGATAGGTAAATTAAGAAGGTGAAGTGTCATCTCTGTTTTTTCAACTTGTTGTAGATTGCTGAGAACGCCATCTGAATGTTAAACATAGTTTCCAGTGTTGTTTTGCCGACCGCGGTCAAGAAACGACTGTACAAAAATGCAGCGCCGTACGTGCAGCAGACTCTTTTACTAAAAGCTAGTGTTTCGCTGCGGTGCCGTTGCTGTCGTCAATACATTACCCCCCACTACAATGCAACCTTAAATGTAAAGTGTTGTTATGCCAGCTTTCCTTTTTACTTTTTTGGAAGAATAAAGAATAGGATTTGGCTCTGCCTCCTTTTCCTTTCGGGTCGCGATTTTCCTGCGCATGCGTAAGTGGGACTGCTCGTGGTAGAGAGACTTGGTATGTCCTCATTCAGAGGCGCTCGCGATGACCACTAAACCACGAAAGGCTACGGGATAATCTGGGGGGAAATATCTGTTAAAGAATTGTGTGCGTGACCGAAAACCAGTTTCTGCGTTTACGTTTCACACAATATCCGGTCATCGTATGACTCGGTAACACATCTCACCGGGCTAATATTCTCTTGGTATCGTTAAGAAAATGTATTAATTTTTTTTCAATACCATCGTTAAAACTTGTGAGGCATCCGTTCACTGGTTTTGATTGGAATCAATGCCGTTAACAACAGTTTTAAATGTGAACAACTATTCCCCGATTGGTTTCTCGGAATGTGGACTTTGGACTGTTCCGGACTGATTGAACTTGTAACAAAAAAAAAAAACACTGCAATATTGTGAACTTAAAGGTAAATCGGCTAAAAATCCTTCGAAAAAAGTGTAGGCTACCTGCAGCCTCTTGTTTACATTAAAGGGCTGTGAAGGATCCTTTCTGGTTACAACTTGAAATAACGAACATGTTAGTGACATCACCGGTGTGTTATATATCCAAAGTCTTCTTGGCTGCCTTAACAAACAGTTCTTTTGATCCAGTAGTTGGCGAAAATTTTAAACCTTTACATTTCATATAGGGTAAATACTATCTCCATCTTTGGAAATTCTCTGACGTCTTTTCTTTTGCACTTTCAAGAGTTGACTAGTGGTAATTATTGATAGGCGCTTTGCATGACATATCACGTGACCGTGTTAATCATAAAAAATGGTCGTGGTACAAATGAAAAAAGCGTGATGAAATTGGTAAGAATGTCAGTTTTGACCTCAAAACAGTTCTTTTGATCCAGTAGTTGGCGAAAATTTTAAACCTTTACATTTCATATAGGGTAAACAGGTAAGGTGAAATTGGTAAGAATGTCAGTTTTGACCTCAAAACTGACATTCTTACCAATTTCATCACGCTTTTTTCATTTGTACCACGACCATTTTTTATGATTGAAAAAGTCACGTGACACGGTCATGCAAAGGCCTATTGTCATAATTGGCAACAACCAAAAAATATACCGGTAAGGATATATACCGGTAATAACCGAAAAGACGGTCATTGTGAGGGAACTTCAGTTGGTGCCCTGAGGGTTTGTTAATTATTTGCAGGATCTGATCATTTAATTTTTCAAATTTCATAACTTTTCCGTGACTCGTGAAAATTCATTAATTTGTGTTCCATCCCCGAAGGCAACTTTTCTTCCAAGAGCCGGTTCAAAAAAATCAATCGCCAGCAAGCCTTTGCTTATCCTTAAGACTTCTGTGCCGCCGTCTTTACAAAGTTATTTCTGTCACCAGAGGCTAAAAGTCACGACATTTAACTCTTTGCTTTTAAACGATGAAATGATATATGAAATGGATCATAATGCAATTTACGCAAGTTTGCATAAGTTTTTATTTCTCTTTCTTTTTCTCTCCTTAGCAAAAATGGTAAATTGCAGAAACGCGGCAAAGTGAATCTTATCGGTCGGTTACAGCTTTCGACAGAAAAAGCAAAACAAGAAGAGAATGATGGCATCGTTGCATTGAGGATTTTAAGAATACAGGTATTGTCTCAATAACAAAAACTCGGTTGCTCTACCATTTGTCAAGGGTGACTCGGAGATACCCAACACTGATTAATATTAATCTGTGTTGGATTAACATCAGTATTATAATCTTTGTATGATTAACACTCACCCTTTCGTTTAATACATTACGAGATTACCCCTTTTTGTCAATTTCAGTGCAAGAAGTAAAACAGGACAATTTTTACGTTAACCTATTGTAGTTTCATGGCCTAGCTTTCATGTGTCGTATGTAGCTTGGTGGAAGAGCATTCGAACTAAGGATCGGAAAGTCGACGATTCGCAAGTCTCGAAACGTTACGGGCCATTTTCGGGTATCATAATTCCCTTTGGATCTCAAGAACAGAGAGCATTTAAGTCGTGAAACTTTACGGGTATTTTTCTTTTTGTTACCTTAGAAACATGTTAAAAGTGGGCCTTCCAAAACAAGCGGTTGGGCAGTTTCACAAATGGCTTTTCAAGCCCGAAAAGTTTTCGGGACTGCCGAGAAACGGGCCCCAGCCCCGTGTTTGCACAGTCAGGGAGACGTGCACTGACTGACTGACAGACTAAGTGAGAGATTAGTTGATCAGTCTACCGCACCTGTATTTTTGTTGAGT
>NC_090871.1:23496350-23516350 GCF_036669935.1 Montipora foliosa | reverse complement strand
ATAACCACGTTTACCCTCATCTACCCTAAGTTAACCACGTTTACCCTCATCTACCCTAAGTTACCACGTTTACCCTCATCTACTCTAAGTTAACCACGTTTACCCTCATCTACAATAAGATAACCACGTTTACCACATCTACCCTAAGTTAACAACGTTTACCCTCATCTACCCTGATATAACCACATTCACCGTCATCTACCCTAAGTTAACCAAGTTTACCCACATCTACCCTAAGTTAACTGCGTTTACCCTCATCTACCCTAAGATGACCACGTTCATCAACATCTACCCTAAATTAAGCACGTTTACCCACATCTACCCTAAGTTAACCACATTTACCCCCATCTACAATAAGATAACCACGTTTACCACATATACCCTAAGTTAACAACGTTTACCCTCATCTATCCTAACTTAACCACGTTTGCCCACATCTACCATTAGTTAACAACGTTTACCCGCATCTAAGATAGCCACGTTTACACTCATCTACACTAAGATAACCACGTTTACCCGCATCTACCCTAAGATAACCACGTTTATCCACATCTACCCTAAGTTAACCACGCTTACCCATATCTACACTAAGTTAACCACGTTTAACCTCATCTACCCTAAGTTAACCGCGTTTACCCTCATCTACCCTAAGTTAACCACACTTACCCTCATCTACCCTAAGTTAAACACGTTTACCCTCATCTACCCTAATATAACCACGTTTACCCACATCTCCCCTAACTTAACCACGTTTACCCACATCTACCCTAAGTTAACCACGTTTACCCTCATCTACAATAAGATAACCACGCTTACCCACATCTACCCTAGGTTAACCACGTTTACCCACATCTACCCTAAGTTAAGTCGCGTTTACCCTCATCTACCCTAAGATGACCACGCTTATCCAAATCTACCCTAACTTAACCACGTTTACCCACATCTACCCTAAGTTAACTACGTTTACCCTCATCTACAATAAGATAACCACGTTTACCCTCATCTACCCTAAGATAACCACGTTTACCCACATCTACCCTAAGTTAACCGCGTTTACCCTCATCTACCCTAACATGACCACGTTTATCCACATCTACCCTAACTTAACCACGTTTATCCACATCTACCCTAACTTAACCACGTTTACCCTCATCTACCCTAAGTTAACCACATTTACCCTCATCTACCCTAAGTAAACCACGTTTACCCTTATCTACCCTAAGATAACCACGTTTACCCTCATCTACCCTAAGATGACCACGTTCATCAACATCTACCCTAAATTAACCACGTTTACCCACATCTATCCTAAGTTAACCACATTTACCCTCATCTACAATAAGATAACCACGTTTACCACATATACCCTAAGTTAACAACGTTTACCCTCATCTATCCTAACTTAACCACGTTTACCCACATCTACCCTTAGTTAACCACGTTTGCCAACATCTACTCTTAGTTAACAACGTTTACCCGCATCTAAGATAGCCACGTTTACACTCATCTACACTAAGATAACCACGTTTACCCGCATCTACCCTAAGATAACCACGCTTACCCATATCTACACTAAGTTAACCACGTTTAACCTCATCTACCCTAAGTTAACCGCGTTTACCCTCATCTACCCTAAGTTAACCACACTTACCCTCATCTACCCTAAGTTAAACACGTTTACCCTCATCTACCCTAATATAACCACGTTTACCCACATCTCCCCTAACTTAACCACGTTTACCCACATCTACCCTAAGTTAACCACGTTTACCCTCATCTACAATAAGATAACCACGTTTACCCACATCTACCTTAGGTTAACCACGTTTACCCACATCTACCCTAAGTTAAGTCGCGTTTACCCTCATCTACCCTAAGATGACCACGCTTATCCAAATCTACCCTCACTTAACCACGTTTACCCACATCTACCCTAAGTTAACCACGTTTACCCACATCTACCCTAGGTTAACCACGTTCACCCACATCTACCCTAAGTTAACCGCGTTTACCCTCATCTACCCTAACATGACCACGTTTATCCACATCTACCCTAACTTAACCACGTTTACCCACATCTACCCTAAGTTAACCACATTTACCCTCATCTACCCTAAGTAAACCACGTTTACCCTCATCTACCCTAAGATAACCACGTTTACCCTCATCTACCCTAAGATGACCACATTTACCCTCATCTACCATAAGTTAACCACGTTTATCCACATCTACCCTAAGTTAACCACGTTTACCCTCATCTACCCTAAGTTAACGACATTCACCCTCATCTACCCTAAGATAACCACAACAATTTGCTCTGTAAATAACTCTGGATTGTTGTGAACGATTAATACGGTCCTTGTAAGGAAAGAAAGATTTTATACATCGAGTGCTCTGAAAAACAATCTTAAGGTTAACACAAGAGTGGAATTTGTACACACAAGATTTCAGGCGTTTAGCGACTTGGTTGCTTTGAAAACCTAAGTAGGGAAGTAGGATAACAATATCTTTCTTACGTATTAATCGTTCACAACAATCCAGAGTTATTTACAGAGCAAATTGTTGGGATTGTAAGGGTTTTTACATCGGTAAAACTAAACGGCGGCTTCACGATAGAAAAACCGAACATTTTAAGGCCCTAGCTAAAAATGACAATACTTCAGCCATTGCTGACCACGTCAAGGCCACTGGACATAACATCAAGTGGGATCATTTTGATATTTTAGCGAAGGGCAAAACTGACTATCATTGTAAAATAAAAGAGACCTTCTTTATTCAAGAACTTGAGCCGGCTTTCAACGTCAACGTCGGAAGTGTACAAATTCAAAAACTAGAGATATTATATGAGTTCGATGTACGTTTTCACACCAAAGTCCAATTTGTCATGTTTTACAGACTGTACAAAACACGACAATATACAATTTATAGGATTTTTACACAAACAAAGCTAAGCAACATCTACAGACATAACTCTATTGTCACTAATTGGGCCAAGCTTTGCTTACAATTTAGGCGAAATTTAAACTTCCCGAAACTTGCACTAATTTGTTTTTACTTTCCGATCGGAAATACTCTGGGGAAATCCTCGCAAGCGTGTGACAAGAGGAGGAAGACTTCGAAGTCCTGAGACTCTGCTATATACAAATATATCTAACTAGTTTTTTGCTGTGTTGTGGAAAAGCTGTTAATCTTCTACATAATTGAAACTTCGAGTGGAGTAATGTGGGGCTCTTCTAAAAGAAGCACTGAATTGCCTAAGGAAACTAACCTCAGTGTACATTTCTACAATCAGACAATTTAACAGACTGAAATATTCAAATCACTGCTTAAAAGGCTTCAATAAGAAGAAAACCTACCTGCTAGTTTTTCACTCAACAAAGGGGACACGCGTTGAGGTGCGGCCTTCAAGTTGTAACGTGTAACGGTAACCCGTCTATTTAAACAAATCGTTTCTTCGACAATAATTTGTACTCCCGTCCTTTTAGTTCTTATGTGTCAAAAAGAATGGTTTCTAACACAAGACACATACGCTGACTCAGCGGAGTGCTGCTATGAAACGACTTTCGTGTAGAAATTATCATAACTGAAAGTGCTAGTAATTAAGAGTGTGTCCATGAGAAAATCCTGCAGAACCACAAAGCTCAAATCACCGATTTCTCTTGAATTTGGCACAAATGTTAGGTTTGGTGAGTGAACGATTGTGGCAAAAAAAATGGTCAAAACATTGTATTCTCTTCAACATTTTGGGACCTTCCGCCAAAATGGCCAATTGACACTTATTTATGCACATTTACTTAACCATCTTTGGTATCGTCTCCTACAACAAGTAAAGCTTAGTGAAAATGAAATCGACTGGATCATTATTAGTCCAAAAGAACAGATGTTCATTTCAACTGGGCATTTTGATTTCTCTGACGGGCTTCATCTTAGATAAGGTGCATATTTTGTAGTCTTGTGAATAGCCTTTAATTGATGGCAAATATTTGTAATGGGCAAGTCAGAACAAACATTACTTCAAGATGGATACTGAGAGCAACTATGGAAGTTCTCAAAAAAGCCATAAAATAAATGAGGACTTCAAAAGTTCTTTTTTTCTGTACTGGCTTAGTGCTTCCATAGAATTGAAAATTACGATTTATGGCCAATTCATGAAAATCCACTAACAAGACTCAAAGGCCGTTTCCCTCTCTTGCCCTAATTCTAAATCAACAAGAAACTTCGAGATAAGTATTTTGCTTTCGATCACCAGTAATTATACCTCGGTGAAGAAAAACCACTTGATAGCACTTCTTTGAACTACTTGCACATCGATGCATGTATCAATATCAATACTGCAGCAAAATATTCATCACAAAAGCTGTATCAAGTTTACCTTTCAGGTGTTAAATAGAATTGAAAGACGAAACGAGTACTACATATAGGCAATATAGATACAATTTTTACTTGTCTTTGAATCTTGGATTTTTATACCTTTGAAAATGTTTCCTTTTTGAGTCATCTTATCGTTAACTTCGACGCAAGTTTTAACAAAAAATATTCAAGACCGTTCCACTTTCATCAACAGGTTGTCGAAAAAGCATTAGAGCAGGATAAGCGATGTCTGTTACGAACAGCGAAGTTTTCTAGAGAGAGAGAAAGAATATTAACCGGAAAGCTTTTTGGCATCTACATTTAGTATGCAAATCCTGTATACTTTTTACGCGAAGCAAACAGACTTCCAGATGATTCAGCCATGATTCTGTTTTAACAAGTTTATTGTTCAGCAATAATGGTACTCCTTCCCTTTTAGGTATTATGTGTCACGAAGACTGGTTTTCACTGGTACACAAGCAACATTCGCAGACTTAGCAGAGCGCTGCTACAAAACGACTTTCGTTTAGAAATTATCATAACTAAAGGCGCTAGTTATGACTGATAGGTTAGTGTTGACGCCGGTAGGTCTAACCGTAGAAATAAAGTTGCGTTTTCATGATTGATAGGTTAGTGTTGACGGTAGGTCTAATCATAGAAATAAAGCTGCTTTTTCATGATTGATAGCTTAGTGTTGACGGTAGGTCTAATCGTAGAAATAAAGCTCCGTTTTCATATTACTCCCGCGTATTTTGGACGCTGCCTTTGTTAGTCTTTTTATAGTTCACTGCTGAACAGCTACTGAGTTACCCATACATAAAAGCAAGCACTTGATATAATTGATATAATATATAATTATAGTTCAGTAGCTGAACTATAATTCTCCTCGTAACTAATGCTTTCGCAAACTGAGCTCTGTGTAAGTTTGCTTCTTAATAAAAGAAATGAGGAAGTTGACACATGCCTGTAAATACCACACAAAACTACAGTTGAAAATTCATCTGGTGTGAAAAGTTTCAAACGTTCTTTAAGCATCGGAAAGTGGTGGTGGTGCGAGACGTCGAGGAAATTATCATTTGCTGCAGAAGCAGCTTGCAGCGGTGGGTTTCTTACGTTTTCTTCGCGCTTGTGGTTTGGGTGGGTTTCAAAAAGGTTTCCTTAATCCACGAACTGTCTCGTAGTTGCTTTGGTAGTCGGAACAACTAAAGACTTTGGGCATGGTAATGAAGTAGTATTGCTCAAACCTCAAAAACAGGATACAATTATGCCAAAATTAAATCTTTCTTTCAGATTCCAAGGCCATCATTTACTAAAAGTATACGTGATGAAACTGTTCGCCAGTCGTCGCGCTATTTTAAATCATAGCGGGGAAATGTAAACACGCGCTACTTGTTCGACATTGCAGTTAACTACCTCAAGCAAAAACCACACTGTTGCATCACCTTTTTTAATAATTTTGTTAGTAATATAAGGCTTCTGTGTCCCTCAGTCGGTCTCAAACACAATCAAATCTGTCGGCTCGTGATTCCTAAGTATTGCATTGCGCATCCCTACAGCGCACGATTTTCGCGTCGTTGGCGAGCGCAAATGAGCGCGTGCACATACTTAACTAAGATATTTCCCTAAAGCTTAGTCTTCTTCGCAGCCGTTTTCTGGGATGTCAGGTCCCAAAAAACGGCTGGGACGAAGACTACCTCAAGCTAAGCTTGACAGCGAAATTAATGCTCGTTTTCTCTTTAAAGGAGCACGGTGACCTTATTTTTTATTTCATAATTTCAATGAGAACAGTATCCTCTCAATAACTGAGAAAAAGATTAGAAGAAATCTATGGCTACTTTTTCGGCAAATGAAGTAAATTCTACAGAGGGAGACACAACGGGCCCAACAGCGCATGTCCAAGTTATATTTCCTTTAAAGGATAAAACAATGCAAGGTATTTCAAGACATTTGTTCTGGGACGTAGATGAATAAACAATCAAAGAAAGTCAAACGCTGTGTGATATAACGCGCTCCATTGAAAAATAATCGAGCTTATCTCCCTGTCTTGTAATTACACCATACCAAGTTTCATCGTAAATCTATGGCGGGTTCTTTTACTAAGCAATCACCTTCAGTAAATGCAGTTTAGAGACAAGGCCGCCGGGCTGCGAACGGACTTCTGTCAGAGCTGGCGATTTAAACGATTCGTCTTCAAGCTGGGGAGTAGTATACCTACTTTACTCTTTTAAAATTATAAGAAAGTCTATTTAAAATCCAAACTTCAAGCCTCAGTGCAAGGAAAAAGGTTATTTTTCCCTGGCGGATGACCTAGCAGACAATGAAAACAAACCGGCGCCATTTTTTCCGCGCCTGTCTTTTACAATGGAGGCTGGAGCTAGTTTTAACCCAGCAACTTCCGGTAGAAATCAGCAACTAACATTGTTTTTACTTTAAGCCACGATCTGCTTTTGTTTCAATGCTAATCAAACAGAAAGCAATTGAATTCCATGGGCCGGGGTATTCCCCGAATTCCCATCTCGCTGCTTTCAGTTTTTGCTCTCATCGCATGACCAAGCCGCTAAGCCCAAAACAAATATAAGCAAAGTTTTGACTCGCGATCGCCGCCCTTGTTAATTATAAACAGCAAATACCGGATAGCTGAATTGATGTATCGAGTTGGGGTTGACTCGATAGCGTTGTGTAAATTATGCTTTTATTTCCCCACTAAAATGTTCCACCTTAATGCTCCATTTGTTTCCACTAAAATGCTCCGGTTTCCCCCCAAAAACTTACTAAAATGCTCGGTTAATACTCATACATAGGTTTTTTTAATTTGATAATTAAACGTTTCAATACAATTAACAGTTCAGAGTGCTTAACAAAAACGAATACTTCGTATAACAAGTTAACAACAAAGTATAATAATAATAATTGATTTATATTCCGCTTTTTAACATACAATAATAGTGTCAACACACTACAAAAAATTCTCTGAGTGATCTGTTGTTCTGTTAATCCTTTACCTTCTAAGTCTTCATTTCCTGTGGAATAAAATGATACTAATTTTCCCTCAAAATGTCACTAAAATGCTCGAATAATGCTTAATGCTTTTGCCTCACTAAAATGCTCGAAAAATGCTAGCATAATGTACACTGAGAAGCCTTTAGGCTAGCTGTGGAGGGGTTGACAAGTTCTGGCCCATTTTTGCCACATGTCTTAATCTTTTTCCTGACCGATATATAAGCTTAACTGGTTATCTACAATTCTAATCCATTTCAACAATGCTGAGTCAGTAGGTTGTTTATAACCTACTGTAGTTTTTACTTTTTTAGTTTTTACTTGTAACTTAGCTTACTAGTAAGCAATACCTAACATACTTGCCTGGAAACGTTTCAGTCACTGCAAGTGAAGTAAGAAGCAAAGGGGAAAAATCCGGTGTGAACGGGATGTTTAATTAAATCTGGTTTCGTTAAACTCTGTTCAGTTAGACATGTTTTGTTGGTGTGAACGGGATATAAGTACAAGTATTTTTTGAGTGACGATAGCATGAACGAGATTCCATTGTTTTTGGCACTTGTGCAAGCTGCAGTCGCTTTGTCATACAGTGATAATGCTTCCTTCTGCCATGTCTCTACTTCTTCAGCAACGTCAGCCACTTTGCTTTTGTCAAATGCAATTTTGCTCTTGCAAATCAAGAGAAATGCGTCTGTGTAGGTATCCTCTGAGTCTGTTTTCAAGTCTGGTTCCTCCAGCCTTTTAACACATCGTTCTGCTTCTTCAAGGTCCGAAATACTACTCGGGCAACAATCAAAACCGTTCTTTGAAAATCCAAGATGCAGACGTGCTTTGTCAGCAAAAACAAATCTAAGATAATAGGAACTTCTTGGAACGCCAGCCTGGTTTCTCTGGCACAGTTCAATGATTGTGTTCCAAACAGGGGTTAATTTCTCTTTCTTGCTGTGCAGTGAGCCGTCCTCGTATAGCAAACAGTCAGCAATTCGTTTCTGGCAAACAATCTGCTCTTCTGGACTCTCCATGGTCGACACAATCATACTTGCTTCCTCAGCCAACGCCCTTGACTCGGAATATTTTCCTTCGTACACCAGCTTTAAAGATTTTCTTGCCATGGCCCTTGCAATAATTCTCAAACAATTTCCTCCCGCTCTCCACGCGTTCGCAATAGCATCATTCAACAAACTCATGGCTTTTTCACTCTCACCCTGAATGTTATAGCCGTAGGCGAGTTCAACCTTGACAAAGAGCTTCGTCGCTGCTTCTGGAAACCAACGGAGAAAAAATGCCGACCGTTTATTTAACTTGTCCCAGTCTCGCTTGTAAATATCATTTGTAAAAGTCCGCATAACAAGGGTGTAATACTGTGGATATCTCACAGTTGCTCGACGAATGTCTTCTGGAGCGTAGCCACATGTTTCCTCCATTTGCCTGCTTGGAGAGAGAAAATCTATAAACGAACTTGCTACCTCCGTATCTGTCTCGCTCAGCAAATTCAGAAATGCTGCAACAACTTCCGTTCCTTTGTAGACAACAGAATCCATAAGCATAGCAAGTTTAATCTCTTTCTTCTTTTGTTTTTTGATGTTCTCGACTTCTCGTTCTGACAGAATGCCCTGATCTTTCATCTTCTTAAGAAAGGGCCTTGGGTTGAAATCCATCTTGACGGTGGACAACTTCTTCAAAAAGTACTGTTCATATTCCCGTACAGCCAACTGCTCCCTCGTCAGTTCCGCTTTCATTCTGACAACTTCGTCCGTAACAAAGCTCTCCTCTCTGGCGATTGCTTTTAACTCGCTAGTTGAGAGACTAAGGTTTCTGAAACAAGCAATAGTTTCAGAGCAAAAGCTCTGAAAATCGCTATCTTCCACTTCATCTTTTGGGGCAATATGACAAACTTCATTTCGCAGGTGACGAAGACGGTCTATTTCGCGATACTTCCAAGGATTTCTGCCGTATAGGTGAGCTCCAACGGAATCAGAATACAGAATACAGTAAAACAGAACGGAGTTGTCAAACTTGGACGAGTCGCCATAGCGAATAGTTTTCAGCGCTTTTCTGTTTCGTCGTCGATTTAGAAATGACTCCTTCATGAAGAACCGCTCTCCATCTCTTCTTCTGTCGCGCCATTTTGAACCATAAAACCTACGCCACTCTTCCTTGAACAGTTCTCTCAAAGCTCTCGAGAAAATGGTCATAACAATGTGTATCATCCGAAAGTAGTTAATTTGTTTTTTTGAATATGGCATCACGAAATCTTTGGTGAGCTGCAAAGGGTATTACGAACACTGGCCTCGCCGAGCCAGAAATCGAGGATAGTCAGCGGTTGATGTCGTGGGCGCCGAAACATGTCCAGCGAGGTAAGGCGGACAGGTCTCAAAAACCACTGAGCATGCTCACTTATTTCCCGCCATCAATGTTTCAAAATGGCGGACGACAAATGAGATTTCCCCACGTACTTTAACCTCTCACCAGGCCGCTCGTACATTTGTTCAAATTTTAATAATCGGTTGAGTTGCGCCTTCGACATTTCTAGTTTACCTCTGTACGAAGTTTAGAGAGATCGGCGGTTGTTATCCAAAAGATATTGTCCCTTATCTGGTTCCTTCTCGTGTAAATGTTCGCTGCTAGTGGAAGATGAACCGGACTCTGTTTTTCTCGTTTGTTAAAGCTGCCCATGGTTTGTTAAGCTTGAGATGTGGACTACGTTTACGTTGTTTTTTCCACAAGAAAATATCAAAAATGACTTTTTTTTCGTTCCAATGGTCTTGAGAAAACACTTCCTAAAGGTGTTGTTGTGGATTTAAACCGAAAGGAGCGACTGCATGAAGTTTATATAATGGCGAGAGTGACGAGACTAAGTCGGATCGTGTGCAAAAGATGACTTCGCAAACTAATTTGTGAGTAATAATTTACAATTTTGTTTTTCCGCTTAGCGTTCGTCTAGCGTTATTGCTCCATCATGATTGTAATTTCACGTTAAGAAATGCTTTAATACCGTCCATTTATCTTTGTACGCTGCTCTCTTTTGATGTGCAAATAGACTGGATTCGTCTTAAGTTCGATTTTAAGGTCATTTATATTCCCTTTTCTGGTGCTTGTCTAAGTTATTGTACTTTTTAGCAGTCACAACTCAACGATCCTTGCGTTCAAGTAGTTACCAAGTTATGGATTTGCTATGTTAGTTAAAATAATGTTTGGAAGAACAGAAGTGTAGGTACAGATGTATATAGATCTCTATAGATTCAGGTTCGTGACTGTTTTGCAAATCTTTTTTTTTTTTAGACTGTTGTTTTCTGGAAGCATTAATGATGTAATTTTGGTTTTTGGGGGACTGTCATGTGTTGTTGGATCAAGGAATCTGTTTTGAGTCAAGTATGGTTGACAGTGGATAGTTTTTCCTGAAAAGGCTGAAAGGAAGAATTATTGCCTTGGACTTTTTTTGGTTACACCCCACATGTTTGTTCTTTTCTTAGATGGCACAATTTATCAATATATTATGTGATTTGGAGCTGCAGCTAGAAACAGTGTCCCATGCATAAGGTCTCATTGGGTTTGATGGCAGCAAAAAAATTTTGGTAAAAAATATGTTTAGAGTTTTTATCATAACTTCTCATCTTGGTCCTGATGGACTTCAAACATGCTCTACCATTTTGCACAAGGAACTTGTCAATCAACCATTACCTTTTGCTGTATTTGCAATAAGATCTTTGGATAGCAATTGATTTATTTTTCTTATCCCTTATCTGTAGATATCCTATGTCTGTCACATAGTTAGTTTTAAGCTTTTATTTCCTGTAGTGTATCTTTATTATAGTTAGCACATGACCCCACAAGCATGTATTATTGCTTTAATATTGATTGTGTTTGAATAAAGGATATTGTTGTCTTGTCTTGTAGATAAGGCAAAACAGCCTCAGTTGTATTTGCATTATTATTTCTGAGTGTTACTTTTAAAGGGCAAACCATTAAAAAGTGCACATAGTTTGCAGGAGTCCAGGAAAATTATTCCAAATATTCATTGATTTGAAGTTCCTGAAGCAGGTAAATCTTGAAGAGTTTACGTAACAATATTTGGAATATACAACATTTCTATTTGGGAATGTTTAAGTCCACAGAATTTGTTTTCTTTATGTTGAGAAGTACTGTAAGAGCTGTCAGGTAACTCAGATGGAAATTTGACAGACCTTAGCTGTAATTCAAATTATTAGTACAGTTTTGGTCGTTAGTGGAACATAATATTTTATTGGGACATTTTTTAGTGAGTGATTAACCCTTTGACTCCTGGGGATTCCCCATTGATAAGTAAAATCGTCTGGTGTTAGACAGAGTAAAATGCTAAGTATGGCCGGTTTAGGGGTGAAAGGGTTAAAGTGCTATTGTTAGTTTGACTTTCGTTTTCTTCATTTGAACCAAAACAAGTGATTAATCATCACCTCCACCATGCTTTGCTTTGCGTTGCTTTGGCTTTTAGAACAAAGTATCAAAGTTGAAGCTGGTGGCTCGAGGAGTAAACTATAAAGACTATAATGGTATTTGAGTATTATATTGTAGAACAAATTTGCCTATATCATTAAATCAATGGGAATCCAAACATGAGGATGCAGTTTGCTCAGGAGGGGTTTTCCCTTTTAAAATGGCAGGCCACTTATTGGATTTTTTTTAAAAACAACCCTTAAAGGTAACAGAACCTTATTTTGTGGACGTAGGCTAAAGAAATCTGACCCCTTAGAGGAACCAGTTCTAAAGTGACAAATGACTGGCAAATAACTTTTACTTATGAATTATTCATAAGTAAAAGTTATTTGCTCGTGTACCAAATTGTCTTACAGTTCCAGTCATTTTTCAGATTGATAGCCTTAAATGTACTGCAGCAACTCCACCAGCTGTTTGGTCTCAGCATCAGAGGCAGTACAAATCCACATTTTTTTCTCCAAAAAGGAACTGCAATTGCTAAAAATTCATTTACACAGCATCTTTTGTTAAATTTATAGAAGAGCGATGAAAGCCGGCCCCAACAGAGACTGAGATAAATCGGTGAAAAGATTATACACTGTATGATACACAGAGAGCAGGCAAAAAAGTGCTTCATCCTGGAAAGCCCACTTAATGACATTAAACAGCTCAGAGAAAATTAATTTGCCCCTTGATTTGCTTGCCTTTTAAAATAAAAATTCATCAGATCCTAACCTGATCAAGAGACGTCATTAATGTTATTTTTCTTTCAGAAAGCAAATCCTTTTTTTTCCATATTTAACAATTGACAAGAAACTACAAAAATTTTACAAGGATCAGTTCAGACAACACAGTGCATATTGCAAAACTGATCTAAACTTGAGACATTTCACACATGCATGCTACATTGTACTTGATGAGTTTGAACAAAATCTTTAGAGCATAGACAACTAGGAAACATCCCTGAAAGGGTCATTCCACAAAATTAATATTTTCAGCTGTATAGCAAGAAGTTCACTCTAGCTTTATCTGCCGACTGGCCTAGGTGGTATTATCCTAAAAAGATGATTGTATATTAAGTAGATGGAATCCAGTCATCAGTATAATACACATATGCAAGGGCTATTCCATGTGGGTCCCAATGCTCAAGAAGATGTTTGTTTTTAATTTTAATTTTTTCTCTGACAACTTGTCATTGAATGTGTTTGGAGGTGTTCTGGGTTTCGACGTCACTACATGTATTTGAAGCATTACTGGGTTGGCAACTCATCAGATCAAAAGCATTCGCAAAGTTTCCGTGCAGGTGCAAACAACATGCATTTGTGATGTTTTTGCTTTAATATGTTGTCCCCATTTTGTTTTATAGGTACAACATTTAAGAAAGTGGCATCTTAAAGTTCTGTGCTGGTCCAAAAAGTTCATAACTGAAAAAAGGTTAAGGACTGGTATTCAGTTCTAAGAAGAAACTGAAAAGTTTGACAATGTGAAGAGTACTAAAGAAACTGCTTAAAACTCAACAGCATTGTCTGGATTTCTCAGTGACTTTATCCAGTCTTTTGTTCCACACTACCAACATGGACAAAGTGAACTCAATAAGATTATTGTGGTTTATTGCTGAGAAAAAAAGGCTGAATTTCTTCTCGCTCCTTTTAGAGCTAATATTTCACAAAACTGCCGCAAATAATACCAGGTGGATCCATCTCCCTAAGGACAAAAAACGAAAATGAATGTTATTGTCCATGAGAGACATATTACAATGCTATAATCTACAATATCATAATGATATTATTATTTTCCTAGACACAGGAAACTGCACATATCAGTTTTTATGGGGGCTGTAAAAATTAGTACAAAAAGTCATTCTTATTACACAACCAAGACAAAGAAAACATGATGAGCTAACCATATAAACATACTATAAACCACACATAAACCAATGACCCTTAACTGTTTGCCTTAACACATGTTCTTAAATTTGAGTCTAACCATAATTTTGCCTTGGACATTGGGGTTGAACATAGATTTGCAAATAATGGCCAGTCAAGGGGAAAAGAAAAATACCATCTTTCAAGTTTTGACATAGATGTTGACACCAAGTGTGTTGCATTATTACAATAATGATAGATCATTATTATTTGGCGATTGTGGAAGCTAGACTACAATTAAGTCACTCGGTGCCACTTTGAAGCAGTATTTCCCCGTCAATAATCCTAGGATTAACAGGAAGTAGAGCCTGGACTTTCCACTTTTATTTAACAAATTGTTCTTTCCCTAATATATGGATGTTCCATTAATTAACAGGCCAACAGTCTCCCGAACATGGGTGTGTCAGTTGAGTATAGTTATTGCTGTTTTAGGAGTAAACTCATTAAAGATTAAAGATTAAAGATTGCACAGGGTATTTTGGTGGGCAAGTATTTATGATTCTGTAATCAAGCCACACTATGGCAATAAATTAAACAATGTTATTGATCACACTACTGTGCAACTAGAACTTCTTCTGAGTGTAATCTCAGAGGCCAGTCTTGCAACCAATTTACCTTTTCATTGAAGAAATGCCCTGAGACAGGGACAAAGAACTTCAATATTTACTATGTAGTTCTGGCCAGTACTTGTGTTCATTCCAACTTCACAAGTTGGCAAGGTGTTTTCTTTTAGACAGCTGCCTTTATGGGGGCAGTCAGGAGGTTAAGTGGCTATTGCAGAGTGGCAGCACTCTAAATGAACTGCTGCCTTGGTTCAAGGAGAAGGTTGACAACTTTCAAATAATGCTCTTAGAACATGTTACGTTTAATTAACGCATTGTAAATACATGTATGATTGATTGTAAAGGTGATTTCAGAAAACCCTGCCCAAATTATCTTGTTGATGAAAACTGTAGAGATTGCATGGGCAATACCCTAGTGTGCAAACTTAACCAAACGTTGTGAACACTTCATGCTTCAAAAACAAATATGGAACACTCACCGTAGCCTCGGTTAGTTTCTGCAGCGCATATTCCCAAACAAATTTAACTGGGTTTGGATCTCAAGGCCCAAAAATTCCACACAAATATATTACACAGATCTGATGTGTCTCCTTCAATTAAATCACCACGATCTCACTTCCAAAATTCACACCGTCAAGAGTTATAAAGTGACACAGGCAGAAGACGAGATCAAAACGATCGAAATGGACACTTCGCGTCTCATGCACGATTTGTGCTCCCTATCTGGCGCATGCGCAGTCGTTTCTCAGCTCTGTCAAGGCGTTCATGTTAGGCCCATAAGACGTCCCATACGTTACAACTTTAAACACAATATATACCACACCAAGTGTCCTTTTAGACTACGTTAGCCCGCATCCACCCTAAGTAAACTACGTTTACCACAATCCACCATAAGTTAACCTAACTTAACAACGTTCACCCTCATATACCCTAAGTTAATGTCGTTCTGCCACGTTAACCCTATTATACAGCGTTAACCCTCATCTACCCTGAGTTAACCACGTTAACCAACTTCTACCCCAAGTGAACATCGCTATACCACATAAACCCTCATCTACCCTAAGTTAACCTCACTCTAACACGTAAACCCTCATCTGACCTAAGTTAACCACATTTAGCCACATCTAACCTAAGTTAACCCCGTTTACCCTCATCTACCCTAAATTAACCACGTTTACCCACATCTACCCTAAGTTAACTGCGTTTAACCTCATCTACCCTAACATGACCACGTTCATCAACATCTACCCTAAGTTAACCACGTTTACCCTCATCTACCCTAAGATAACCATGTTTACCCTCATCTACCCTAAGTTAACCACGTTTACCCTCATCTACCCTAAGTTACCACGTTTACCCTCATCTACTCTACGTTAACCACGTTTACCCTCATCTACAATAAGATAACCACGTTTACCACATCTACCCTAAGTCAACAACGTTTACCCTCATCTACCCTGATATAACCACATTCACCGTCATCTACCCTAAGTTAACCAAGCTTACTCACATCTACCCTAAGTTAACTGCGTTTACCCTCATCTACCCTAAGATGACCACGTTCATCAACATCTACCCTAAATTAACCACGTTTAGACACATCTACCCTAAGTTAACCACATTTACCCTCATCTACAATAAGATAACCACGTTTACCACATATACCCTAAGTTAACAACGTTTACCCTCATCTATCCTAACTTAACCACGTTTGCCCACATCTACCATTAGTTAACAACGTTTACCCGCATCTAAGATAGCCACGTTTACACTCATCTACACTAAGATAACCACGTTTACCCGCATCTACCCTAAGTTAACCGCGTGTACCCTCATCTACCCTAAGTTAACCACATGTACCCTCATCTACCCTAAGTTAACAACATTTACCCTCATCTACCCTAACTTAACCACGTTTACCCTCATCTACCCTAACTTAACCACGTTTAAGCTCATCTACCCTAAGTTAACCGCGTTTACCCTCATCTACCCTAAGTTTACCACGTTTACCTACGTCTATCCTAAGTTAAGTGCGTTTACCCTCATCTTTCTTAAAGGGACACGGTCACGGTCTGCGCATGCTCGTGTAGCTGATCGAAACTTGAAAAAGTCAGCCTGACTTTTTCAAGTTACTAGCAATCACAAATTCAAAATGGCGTCTAGCGGAGATCCGGACATGGCGGTAAAAGCATCAACTCAGGGCGGAAACGAAAGGTCGAAGACAGGGGAATTTGCTTTAGATAAAGATACCATTTGCTTTATATAAACTTGATTTAATGCAAAAAAAAAAAAGCAGAATTCTTCAACTTACCGATATTTCCATAATGGCGGTCGAGCGTGACAAGTCTCGGAGAGAGTGAATGCTACTGCGTATGTCAGCCCGTGACAGTGTCCCTTTAAGTTAACCGCGTTTACCCACATCTACCCTAAGATTACCACGTTTACCCACATCTATCCTAAGTTAACCGCGTTTACCCTCATCTACCCTAACTTAACCACGTTTACCCTCATCTACCCTAACTTAACCACCTTTCCCCACATATACCCTAAGTTAACCACGTTTACCCTCATCTAAATTAAGATAACCACTTTTACTCTCATCTACCCTAAGATAACCACGTTTACCCATATCTACCCTAAGTTAACCACGTTTACCCACATATACCCTAAATTAATTGCGTTTACCCTTATCTACGCTAAGATGACCACGTTTACCCACATCTACCGTAACTTAACCACGTTTACCCACATCTACCCTAAGTTAACCATGTTTACCCTCATCTACAATAAGATAACCACGTTTACCTACGTCTACCCTAAGTTAAGTGCGTTTACCCTCATCTTTCTTAAGTTAACCGCGTTTACCCACATCTACCCTAAGATTACCACGTTTACCCACATCTACCCTAAGTTAACCGCGTTTACCCTCATCTACCCTAACTTAACCACGTTTACCCTCATCTACCCTAACTTAACCACCTTTCCCCACATATACCCTAAGTTAACCACGTTTATCCTCATCTAAATTAAGATAACCACTTTTACACTCATCTACCCTAAGATAACCATGTTTACCCATATCTACCCTAAGTTAACCACGTTTACCCACATATACTCTAAGTTAACCGCGTTTACCCTTATCTACCCTAAGTTAACCACGTTTACCCACATATACTCTAACTTAACCACGTTTACCCACATCTACCCTAAGTTAACCATGTTTACCCTCATCTACAATAAGATAACCACGTTTACCCACATCTACCCTAAGTTAACCGCGTTTACCCTCATCTACCCTAAGATGACCACGTTTACCCACAACTACCCTAACTTAACCACGTTTAGCCACATCTACCCTAAGATAACCACGTTTATCCACATCTACCGTAAGTTAACCACGCTTACCCATATCTACCCTAAGTTAACCGCGTGTACCCTCATCTACCCTAAGTTAACTACATTTTACCCTCATCTACCCTAAGTTAACCACATTTACCCTCATCTACCCTAAGTTAACCGCGTTTACCCTCATCTACTCTAAGTTGACCACGTTTAACTACGTCTACCCTAAGTTAAGCGCGTTTACCCTCATCTTCCTTAAGTTAACCGCGTTTACTCACATCTACCCTAAGTTTACCGCGTTTACCCTCATCTTCCTTAAGTTGACCGCGTTTACCCACATCTACCCTAAGTTAACCCTGTTTAACCTCATCTTCCTTAAGTTAACCGCGTTTACCCACATCTACCCTAAGATAACCACGTTTTCCCACATCTGCCCTAAGTTAACCGCGTTTACCCTCATCTACCCTAACTTAACCACATTTACCCTCATCTACCCTAAGTTAACCGCGTTTACCCTCATCTACCCTTAGTTAACCGCGTTTACCCTCATCTACCCTAAGTTAACCGCGTTTACCCTCATCTACTCTAAGTTGACCACGTTTACCTACGTCTACCCTAAGTTAAGCGCGTTTACCCTCATCTTCTCTAAGTTAACCGCGTTTACCCACATCTACCCTAAGTTAACTGCGTTTATCCTCATCTTTCTTAAGTTAACCGCGTTTACCCACATATACCCTAAGTTAATCGCGTTTAGCCTTATCTACCCTAAGTTAATCACGTTTACCTACATCTACCCTAAGTTAACCGCGTTTACCCTCATCTACCCTAAGTTAGCCACGTTTACCCTCATCTTCCCCAATCTAACCTCGTTCTACCACGTTTACGCTTATATACCCTAACTTAACCATATTTACCCTCATCTTCCCTATCTTTCCACCTACTGTAATACAACCACGTGTACTTTCTTCTACCGTAAGGTAGCCACTTTATACCTCGTTGACCTTCGCCTACCTTCACCTACTCTAAGTTTACCACTTTAACCCTGATCTACCCTAGATTGGCTAGTTGATACTTCGTTGACCTTCATCCACCCCAAGTTAACCCCGTTCTACCATTTTAACCCTCATCTTCGCTAAGTTGGCCTCGTTTACCCTAATCTCACCTCATTTGGCCACGTTATACCTCGTTGACCATGAGCTACCCCAAGTTATACTCGCTCTACCAACATTTATCCTAAGGTAACCACCTTCATGGTTATCTTAAACTGTTGGAGCTATCGGAGATTTAAACTAACCCTGTGTTAATATCTTAGGTACGGTGCCTACTATTGTTATTGCGCATACGTTCTGCGAATCTCTAATACAGGGATATTTTGGCGCGGTTCAAAACTATGCGGAGATATCAGAACTTTGCAAGTTCTCTTGGTATCCAAAAAGAAAATTAGGGGTAACCATGCATTTTTCAGAGATAATTAAGGTTCAATTTGGAAAAGATATCCATAAAATGTTTTGTATTTTAAACCTTTTTTCAAATATTGTTGATTAATTATCTTCGAAAAATGCTTGGTTACCCCCAATTTCCTTTTTCTGGATTTTAATAACACTCGTTAAGATCTGCTTTTCCCGCATATTCAGTAAAGAGAGCAAAACTACCTTTGAATTAGCAGGCACGGTCCTTTCTTGGCACCTTTGGAATCAGATTTGTGTGGGTAAACGTGGTTAACTAAGGGTAAAAGTGGTCAAATGAGGATAGCATAGGGTAGATGTGGTTAAACGTGGTTGACTTAGGGTACATGTGGGTAAACGTGATTAACTAAGGGTAAACGTGGTAGAATGAGGTTAACTAAGGGTAGATGTGGTTAAACGTGATTAAGTAAGGGTAGATGTGGTTAAACGTGGTTATTTTAGGGTAGATGCGGGTAAACGTGGTTAACTAAGGGTAGATGTGGCCAAATGTCATTAACTTAGGGTAGATGTGGTTAAACGTGGTTCACTTAGGATAGATGTGGGTAAACGTGGTTAACTTAGGGTAGATGTGGGTAAACGTAGTTTACTTAAAGTAGATGTGGGTAAACGAAGTTACTTTAGGGTAGATGAAGGTAAACGTGGTTAATTTAGGGTAGATGTGGGTAAACGTTGTTAACTTAGGGTAGATGTGGGTAAACAATGTTAACTTAAGGTAGATGTGGGTAAACGTGGTTAACTTAGGGTAGATGAAGGTAAACGTGGTTCACTTTGGGTAGATGTGGTTAAACGTTGTTCAGTTAGGGTAGATGTGGGTAAACGTGGTTAACTTAGAGTAGATGAGGGTAAACGTGGTTAATTTAGGGTAGATGTGGGTAAACGTGGTTAATTTAGGGGAGATGAGGGTAAAC
>NC_090871.1:23481350-23488850 GCF_036669935.1 Montipora foliosa | reverse complement strand
CCTTCTGGTGCCCAGTTTAAGGCAATGCGTGGGTTATGTTGGTTGTTCATAGGCAACACATGCCCTATCCAGCGCCACCTCCATCTCCTGATCTGTTCACTGATGGTACAAGTTCCAGCTCGTCGCCGGACTTCCTCATTTGACACGTTCATTGGCCAATCCTTGATTACTACTAGGTTATACGTTTAAATGGCAAATTGAGGGTGTAAGTGCTTCTTACACTGGGTCCTTATATAGGGGCATACATCCCAGCCTTCCTATAAATCCTGTTTGCTTTATAGGATCCTATGAAACTCCTATAATTAGCCAAAAACTCTTATATTTGTTGGAGTGACCGATAAAAGAAATAAATGCTCATTATTGCTGACCACAAATGGAGACAGGATGCCATGGATGAATGTGCCATGGATGAATGTTGTAAAGACAGCTCATATTTCTGGACATGGTAATGCAGAGGTTGAAAGGGGATTTTCAGTGAGTGGAAAGAATGTGTGTAATAGCTACTGATGACAGAACTTACACCTTCAATCAATGGCATATGTGCAACAACTGAAGGGCTCAAGGATTTAAAGGTCCTGGTTCTGTGGAAATTGCAAGGCATATTTCTTTTATGGAGGTTTACTGGAAAATCAGGATCAGGGATTGGGATCGGGGATCAAGATCGATCACAAGCTAAACTAAAGCTTTTTTTTAATAAAACAAGAACAATAACAAATCTGGAAATCAATTTTGAGTCCAGACATTAAGGCAATAATCCGATACATAGTTTTCACTTTAAGATTTAATTCATTTTACATTGTACTATAACTGCCCCTAAGGGGTAAATGTCAGTGCCAATTCCAAGGAGCCCTCCCAGCACCCCAATTGTTTAATGGAAGTTTCTTTCTTTCTTCATTGATCAAAATTACATGTACTTTCAGGGCTTTGAGTGTCCCGAACATATATTGAAAATGAAAAGTGCCTGACACTAAAATTTTAACAATTTAACAATTAACAATGTAACAATCAAACAGTAAAAGTTCTGTCAAGCCCTGCTCTACCTTCTGTTCTTTTGTAGTAAGCCCCTCTTCGCATTCAAAGGGCATAGATTGTCAAGTGTACTCTTCAATCAAATGCAGATTCCTAGAAGGTGAAAAGTAATGCAGCGTAATACATCTCTTCGAACAGTGAATCGCCTGTTTTTCCCACATGAACGCAGTGAAAGTGTTCACTCCAGGCGACTGAACCCAAACCGAAGAAAACCTGTTTCCTGCGTTTTGCTGGGTTTAGTTCTAGACAGACTGAAAAAAAAATTGAGCAGCCGAAGACTGTTTATAACCTCTCTTTAAAAAAAGACAAAAAAAAAAGACAATGAATTCGGGGAAAATTAACCACAAACACCAATAAGTATAATTTTGTGTACTTGTTTTATTTAGGTGTAAGAAGATGTGGTCTTAACTGGCTGTTTATGAGCGGAGGTTGTAAACTGCAGTTTAGAGTTGCAGGTCATTGTTTCACCATAGCTGAAACAACCCAAACCTTTACTAATGCTAACATTAGGCCTAAGAAATATTTAAGACCAAGGTTAGCATTTTTGTAAATGTTTGGGTTGTTGCAGTTATGGCAAAACAGTTACCTGCAACCTGCAGTTTACCCTCCGGTTTATAAGATCAAATTTTCGTAAGTGACCACACGCTGAATCAGTAGGGCTTGGCTGCTACTGAAGTTCAGCCTTTAGGGGAATTCGCGATCTCTATCAGGAGCACATGATTAAGCCATAGTACTTGAATGGTAAGTTAAATATTACAACCTTCTGTTATTTATCTTTTGTTTGCTTTTTAAAAAAACAATCTTTGATTATTATCATAAACTTGTGTTCAGTTCATCTCTGAACCTTTCTTAATCACTCCCGGAGTGATTAAGGAATTAAGTTATTCAACGCACCTATGGTATTATTTTAGGAATTATTTCTGTGGCTTCTGCCAAATTTTGATGATTTCTATTTTTCGGAAAACTTGGTGGGTGTAGCCACATCAATGAGAATGCATTACTTATCCCGATTGTTGTTGTTCTTCCTCTTCATCTTGTTCGTCTTCTTCGTCTTTATCTTGTTCTCATTGTTGTTATTATTGTGATTGGTCCCCGATCCCCGATGCCCGTTTTCCAGTAAACCCCATTATAGATGGAAGTAGTGTCCAGAAGCAATTTTCTCTACAGAGAGAATAAGAACCACAAAGGGTAGAACGGAAGACTTGCAGAGCAAAAAGAAAGAGTTAGAAAGGCAAGGAACAGCTCAGTAAGATAGCATGGAAGTTGGAGACAATCTTAAAAGGGGCAAATTCAGTTGCGAGCTGGCTTCAGGAAAAAGGATTTTAGAGAAGTCTCTGTTGCTGAAGCCATGATTGAAGTTGCACAAAAGAAGATCAGAAGTACTAACGTGGGATGCAGGAGACAAGGGAGCAGCAAAGATCTCTTTGAAAATGAAAGCAACTCATAGTAAACACCTTTCTTACACAGCCAAGCAATCCAAAATCCAAGAAAGCTTGTTTACTTTCATTTGGACTCGAAATTTTCCCTCAGAAGTGGATAGAAAGGACTTGAAGGTTGCTCTTAGTGGATAGATTGTGCTCTTACATGTGTTTCCACTTTTCGTAAGGCTGTTTGTTGTTGTTATTTAAGCTATATTAATATTTGTGCAAAGAGTAAGTTGATGAAATCCAAATCGTTGCACGTCTAATTAAATGCAAATTTCAATCTGATCAAATTTCATTAGGGTGTTTACTAACAATGTATCACCAACCTTATGTGTAACATTTACATTATATTATGATACAGTGTACTTCGTGTATATGAATATGTCCAAAGTATACTTTACTGTACTGTAAAATGAGCCGGACTTCAACACAGGAGACTTGTGCAGTGTGTTCTTTCATGTTCCTCAAAATTTGTGCATGATTATTTTCAATTTTTTATTGGCTTTTTGTACTCATAGTACTGAAAAATCTACCATTGGGCAGTAACATTTTCTAGTAGAATGTCTAACCATTTTCAGGTGTCATTACCTGAACTGTTAAGCATGGTCTACACTTTTACTTTCTGACTATGGTCTTCTCATATTAAACTGTACTGAAATTGCTCCTTTTTCTGTGTTTTTGAAGGATTTTGTGATGACACCGAGGCCCAAAATCGTAGTGATTGGAGCAGGTATCGCAGGACTCTCAGCTGCTGCCAAGCTGTACCAGTCAGGCCAAGTCGAGGTGTGTGTGCTGGAGGCTAGTGATCGAGTTGGTGGTAGAATGCATACTGCCAGGATTGGAGATACTAAAGTAGAGTTTGGTGCTGCGTGGATTCATGGCACAGTTAAGAATCCTATATTTGACCTGGCTTGTGACTTGCAAATGCTAGACAAGGCAGACATTAACAAAAGATGGGTATATGGTGGTAGCAGGGTTAAACCAGAGAGTAGAGGCATGCCTATTCGTTATGTTGATGATGAACTCCTAACAGAGGTTTGGAATGTTTTTTACAACCTCATCACAGAGTCAGAGGATATGGCAAAGATGAAAAGTTGGAATGCTGATGTCATGAAAGGTGCTTCCAAAATGACTGTTGGTGATTATTTAAATCATGGTTTCCAATCCTATCTTGCGTCTTGTGCTTCTGATAAAGAAGAGATCACGGCAGCCAAGTGTAGCTTATTTACACTGTTTCAAGAAAGAGAATGCAACAATATTGGCTGTCATTCGTTGCACGATGTTAGTCTTGAAGAATTTGGAGAGTATTCTTATTTTGAGGGGTCAGATCACTGCCCAGTTCCAGGTGGTTACGACAGCATATTGAAAGCAGTGCAAGTACAATTTGACATTAATTGTATTCACTTTCACCACGAGGTGACTCAAATTATTTGGACAACTAGCTTTGAAACGTATTCTCCAAAAAACAGCTATCCTGTGAAAATATTCTGCAGTAATGGGGAGTCATTTGATGCTGATCACGTCATACTGACAGTGTCTTTGGGTGTCCTAAAAGAAAAGTGGTCATCATTATTTTCTCCGACATTGCCAGCTTGTAAGATCAATGCCATAGAAAAGCTTGGATTTGGTTTTGTCGGTAAGATTGTTCTTGAATTTGAAGATCGTTTTTGGTCCACAGCTGAATGTTCTATTCCTGTACTTTGGGAAGACAGGGAAGTTTGCAAACAGGACAACGATTTGAATGATGTGAAATATAGCAAGGAAAGACAAATACTTAACAGTTGTTCTTGGGTCCACCGTCTCTATGGATTTCACACAACTCGTCCTGGCTCTAATATCCTGCTGGCTTGGTTTCGTGGGAATGAAGCCCTGGAGATTGAAAAAAGCTCCGTTCAAGAGGTGGCCGAGATTTGTCTTGCGACCCTGAAGAGATGTACATCTCTGAAGTCACTACCACGCCTGCTGAATGTTTATGTTACACACTGGGCAACCAACCCATTGACACGAGGGTCATATTCATTTTTGTCAAAGGAAGCCAAAGGGAGGGACTTTGACTGTCTAGCCTCACCTCTCCCCGATGTGTCAGCAGATAACAAAAGTATCCCTGCTCTTCAAGTTATGTTTGCAGGGGAGGCAACCAATCGTCATTATTATGGGACTGTTCATGGAGCTTACTTGACAGGCATCAGGGAGGCAGAGAGGGTTTTGGAATATCTTTGTAGTAATGAAAAGAGTTTTGTGTGCGATAAAAAGTTCTGATAGTACGTAAAATTTGAGTCATTTTGTTCTTAATTCTTAATTATATTTGTGCGTTTAGCTGTTCAGAAAATGAAATTCTTATTTTGCACAATCATGATATCATTGCCATCATTTTTTGCGTGATTGTGGTATTTTTATATCTATTGTTGCCATAGTAACACTATGTTGTCTTTTCTAGTAAATGTTGAGCAATCAATGGCATTTTGCTCGATACCTAGAAAATCCACTGTCCATGCAATTCGGTAAGTAATGGGCTGGAATCAAACATTGTGCTCTTCGTTGGCCTTTCTGTCATTTGCACACGAAGGTGGGCACTCAGAATTCGAAGTTCCTTCTGTACTCATTTGAACTTAGACTTGGGCACACCTATCACTCGTGTTTCAAGCTTTTCGTTACAAAGTATTGTTGAGATATTACTGTAATTATGAAGCAAAATGTCGATTCCTACCGAGTCGTGTTTGTTTGGAAGCCACAATGAACCTGTGCCGTTCGGTACCATAATTCAGTCAATTCCTGTGTTTCTTCGTAAAGTACATGTATGTTTCAGGTTGAAACGAACACATAAATCTGTGATATCTGTCTGCATGGAAGCACATATGTGCGTGGGTTTAGTGATCATGACAATTGTGCTAATGCTTTTAATAATAATAATAATAATAATAATAATAATTTTCACGAAATCTGCTCAGTAAAAATGACTAGTATTTACAAGGCTAAAAGCTCTTTCGAAATTTAAAAAACCGAACATTTTCGGCGTTAAGTCATCGTCATCATCGTTCGGTTTTTTTACTTTTTAAAGAATTTGTAGCCTTGTAAATAATAATAATAATAATAATAATAACAACAAAAACAACAACAACAACAACAATAATAATAATAATAACAACAACAACAACAAGAACAATAATAATAATAATAATATTAATAATAATAATTTACACTTATATATCGCAGACCTCTATATAGTTACGTTCAGTTGCGCTTCACAATATTGTTAAAGCAAAATTATGTTAAAAGTAACTAGGTCGTTAAACTATTAGAAACTGCGATAGTTAGAACTAGTTAAAAGATGAGACATGAATAAAAATCTACTTGAAAGCTAAATTATAAAGAAAAAAAGTGTTTTACCAGCAGTGTTGAAAGTGTCCAATGTCTTTATGTCGCGAATTGTCGAAAGTAATGCATTCCAGAGATAAGGTGCAGCTGACTGGAATTCACGATCGCTAAGAGTCTTAATACTTGGTAATTCAAGTTATAAAGACTCGTTTGACCTAAGAGAGTACCTGGGTTACTTTTTGATGCTAATTTAATCAATCAAATAATTAGGAGCTAGACCATGTAAGCACTTGAGTGACAAAAGTAGAATCTTAAACTTTATATGGTAGCGAATCGGAAGCCAATGAAGGTAGAAAAGCAATGGTGTAACATGACAGAATGTTGGTGTTCCCATGACCAACCGAGCTGCGGCATTCAGTATCCGATGGAGTTTCACGATATATGAATTCGGGAGGCCATATAATAGACTCTTACAATAATCTACACCTGTGAGTCATGAGAGTCAATAACCTACATCTGTGAGTCATGTGCAATTACTTGATCAGTGTTTGACGCCTCGACATGTGCAAAGTGGAGGACGTAGTAGACCTAGAAATCGCTAAATTCAGTTGCAGCTAAAAGTTGATGCGAAGACACCGACAGAAGCTGCCAAGCTGATGGATGGGTCGATGGATGGGGTTTTGTTTGCCTGCTGCATTACGGTGTGCTGCAGCCTTTTACATCTGGGCACCAGTCAGTCAGCGTGGGAGATAAATGTGACCGACCACCAATGTAAGAAAACCGACGGATACAATGTAGTGAACAAGAGATGGCATTTGTTGAAGTATCGGCTATCCATTCAAAGCGCGTAAAGAACTATTTAGCAAATCGAAAGTGGTTCAGCGTTGTCTGTACTCTTATCGACAACGATATTCGTCATCACAGTGGTCAAAATGTCGTGGACTCACGGGGCGCAACCGAGTGAGTCCACAACAAATTTTTGACCACTGTGATGAAGAATATCGTTTTACCACAATTGCTTGTAATCTCGCAATCTGATTGGCTCATTTGGCGTTGTCGATGAGAGTCTAGACAACGCTGTATGCGTCATGCTCGCGCCATTTTGTCACGAAATGTAATAGCCAGTCAGGAACGCCCATTTTGGGAAATACACCAATCATCAGATCATATTGCGAGAAAGTTATAGACAACGCTTTGCTCTGTCTTTGAGTCATAATTTTGGTCACGCTCTGAAATAGAAACTTTCTTTGGCGTTGAATATTGTGGTAAAAAACAAATCGAAACTGTTAAAATCGATTTGTTAAACAGACAACGCTGAACCACTTCCGATTTGTTTTTTACCACAATATTCAACGCCAAAGAAAGTTTCTATTTCAGAGCGTGACCAAAATCATAACGCAAAGACAGAGCAAAGCGTTGTCTATAACTTTCTCGCAATATGATTGGTGTATTTCCCAAAATGGGCGTTCCTGATTGGCTATTACATTGCGTGACAGAATGGCGCGAACATGACGCGTACAGCGTGGTCTAGACTCTTATCGACAACGGCAAATTAGCCAATCAGATTGCGAGATTACAAGGAATTGTGGTAAAAAAGTATTCTTTCCTTGGATATATTGCAGGAGAACACTAGAGACTTGAATTAAAGAGGCTCTTCTCACATCACTTTTTCTTTTAAAATACCGTTGCCATAGCATACCATACCATACCATACCGAGAGGTTTTCTCCGGG
>NC_090871.1:23463850-23473850 GCF_036669935.1 Montipora foliosa | reverse complement strand
GTTAGCAGCTTACTGTTCTTGACATTTGGGATCCCTGTGCCTTAAATACCGGAATAAGAGTTCCTTCGACGAGCTCAGAGTACACATGCCCAGTGGTTTTCATGTATGTTTCGTTAATCTAATTTCATATTACCTTACTGTTACAAAGGTATATTAGTTTCCATCTTCTGCTTGTGTAACAGACCTTTTGGTAAATTTGACGATTGGTAATTTGTTGATTCCTATAAACATGTACTTTATACATTAAAGTGATCATTTATATTTTTTAATAAATAAACTGCATTTCCAAGTATCATTAAGTAAAGTACGATCGTCCGGGTGAGTGTAGTCCTGAGAAGGACTGTTTGAGAAGACATTGACTGAGGTTTCGACAACCTGAGCAGAAGTCATCTTCAGAGTCAAGTGATTTGTGTAACGTCGTCACCCGGACGATCGTACTTTACTTAATGATATGACTCCTGGGTTCAAACCATTCACAAGTTCCATGTATTCTTGCAGTTCTTCACAGTTTTGGAAATGGCTAGTATATTTTTTTTTATTTTTACCAGATATCATAACTTTTAAAATGATTTTTTTTTTATTGGAGAAAAACTAAATTGGAAACTGTTATTGCAATGTAGTCTTTAAAAGTGGCATTTTTGCATTGTCTTAGTGTGGGATTTTAATTGTTATTTGTTTGATTCTAGTATGTTCGAAAACTGGCTGATGCAGTCCGTATACATCGGCAAGATTTGATAGAACATTATCATTGTTGTCTAATTTAGGAGCGGACATTTTACAATTTACGTCACCTAATACATATAATTCGACATTTTCAGAGTCTAGTTTACCAATAAGTTCTTCAAAAGGTCTAAAAATGGCAACTAAGGAATCGGGAGGTCTATACCAGGCTGTAACCACAAAAGGCTTGGATCTAGGCTTCCTAATTTCGATACCATTCATTGAATGAATGGTTGTTCAAATCTGTACAAACTGAATAGTTAATTTCTGAGCGGACATAAAACAAACACCCCCTCCAGACCTACCGTTGCATACTCGGTCCCCACGCGCGAACTGCGTCCAAATAGAGCGTTTTCACATGAGGTCACGACAGCCATGTTGGTGTTCCAAAACAAAGAAACGGCGGCCATGTAGGTGTTCCAAACTAATCCTCTGGGAATTGTAACTCTATTTTTATGCAAATAGTTTCTTTTGTTTAATCAAATTGGCATTTATTTTTGTCACGTGAGTGAAAACGCTCTATAGACCCATAAAACTAAAAGCGTCACGAAAAAAATAGTGTTACTTCCGGTTTTCACCAAATTTGGTGTGTTATTTAAGCAATAAACCACAAGTTTATATGGTTTATAGGCTGATAAACCACGCGGGATGTTGGTAGAACACGAAAAGAATTCGTAAATCACGAGCCGCAGGCGAGATCTGGAGGCGACTTTGTTCTGGAGAGAACTTGCCCGGAAGAACCTCCTAAATCTAACAAAATCCGGCTTCTTTAGCGAATAAGGCCACAGTGTCTGTAAGCTCAAAAATATTGCAATTACATCTTTGAAGTGAAATGATCTCTACCAAACTTTAAGTGGACCGATCAAGTGAATTTACTTAACTGTTGAGGTTCCTTAAAGAACAAGTTCGCATTTACCGACCATAGTTTCATGCGCCTTGCAGCCGCAAGATGGCAGGATTCCATAGCCCGAGGACAGAAATCTTGAATAGCTATAGCAATGGCCATCTGCCCTATCATTGTTCATTTTAGTACTTAGCGCGCGCGCTCGATGCGTGGCGTGGCAGGTGAATTTGTGTGCGCTGTAAGGATGCGCATTAGCAATGGGCGCGAACGTCCTTAAATTGCAATAACCTGCTAATTCGTTTTTCAATTAGGAGATACGATTTAAAGTGATTTAGGCTTCCCTTCTCTCTTGCTTCTACAGGGAAATTATTCCGTAAAGGAGATCCTCTGTTTGATTTTTAAACTTATTTTGGAGGGGAAGGGATTGGGAGAGGCAAATAGGCTGACCAGGTATTAAACTCTGCATCAAATTGAGGTGGCTTCATTGATGGACTGTGAGTCTTTGATGGAATTTGGAACGCCAAGGTCTGCTAACACCTTCTGGTAAAGCACATGCATGAAGACACTCTTATCAATAACCCACGCACAAATATTGCTAGGAATGCAACTGATAGTGATCTATCAGGGGCAAACATTCAGCCCCACTGAAACTCTTGGAAACATGTCTACTGTGCAGCGACCCAAAGGAGCAATCGAGACAGCACTATATAACGACCCCTTCGCTGGCCTCTGCGGTGTTCAAGAACTGGGATGCATACGCCCACCATCAATGATTTCTTATGTACTCCATCGTTTCAGCTGTCCTCCATATTCGGTTCTACTTCAGTTACTTAACATTTTGTGTCCTTTAGCGTCAAAGTCTTGTGAACTTGATCCTGTTCCATCTTCTATACTGCTTGATTGTCTTGATCTCCTTTTCGCCGTGATCTGGAAAATTGTAAGTTTGTCTTTAGAGACCTCCGTCATGCCTACTGAACATCCATTCTTTGTTGAAGACACCTTGGTCTCGATCATCAACAATATAAGAACTTTCGGCCCATTTCCAAGTTCACTTTCTTATCTAAAGGGTTTGAAAAAGTAGTGGCTTTGGAACTTGTTGATTGCATTTACAGTGATGGCCTTTGTGAAGTGTTTCAATCTGCCTATGGTGCTGAAACAGCTCTCATCAGGGTCTAAAATGAAATTGCTCTCTCCATTGACAGTCGGAAATTCTAGTATTTCGTCCCCCTATTGCCCACCTCCTGCATCGAACAACGTTGTCATCGTCTGTGAAACTGTTGATGTTCAGCAACTGCTAATGTCAATGCTTCTGCATGTTACAGTTGTATGCAAGTCGTCTTTCTTTGATCTTCGAATATTTTCAAGATTCGCAAGTTTCTTTCTGACTTATGATACATGCAAAATTCTAATTCATCCCTTCGTTACGTCAAGGATCGATCATTATAATTCGCTGCTCTATGGTCAGCCAAAATGTATTTTACATTGTCCGCAGAGTGTCCTTAATAAGGCCGCAATGCTCATTCATCTTAGCAATGGGTGCCTCTTGAACAGAGGATCACTTTTGCTGTCATTACATTCAATGCTCTTCATGGTGCTGTACCTGACTATATCACTGCGCTCATAAAGCCTTATACACCTAGTAGGACCTTACGATCTTCAAACAAATTGTTGCTTTTTACACCTACATTTAATCTTAAGACTTATGGTGGCCGATCCTTTACGATTGATGAGATTTGTATCATCTGCAAATATTCCTAAAATTAACTTGTTTCAAGTTCTTGTTTGAGGACTTGCGAAAGTCGTCGATTTATAACTAAAATAGCACTGACCCTAAAGTGGATCCTTGAAGTAAAACACATGAACTGGGCTTAAATAACAAAATGACAACCAGTTACATAAAAATGTAGGAATGGCTTTTCGAGCCCATGACCACGGGAGTAAAGACCGGATGCTTAGTTGTATTTTCGCCTCCTTTTATCCATTTGTAACTCCGCTCGCTAAGTCACTCTGGCTCACTCTGGTGAGTGACGCAGAGAAAACGGCTGAAATTCAGGCTATTTCTAAATGCAGTTGTATAAAACAATCTTAACACTATTACAACAACTACGCAGATATTCGGAGAAAAAAAGTAAAAAAATGCGTAGAAATAACTCTCTGTTGTGATGCACTAGTCCCCTCTGCCCCCACCCCATCAAAGACAGCCACACAGCGGGGTATTGACAGTTGTAATCGTGTCAATTTCCTGGAAGATCATCCGATGATTCGGGTGATGCAGCACCTCTCGTAACGTATAATGTGATTGGCTCGCTACCGTAGCCAAAAATAAAAGACTAAACAATGAAAACAATAGAAGCTGCTATTGCAGGTTACGAGAGCTGCTACATTACCGGATGATTCGCGAGTTGTCGTGGTTGCTCAATCTTGATCAATATTTCTTCCGTAAAAATGGCGCTTTCCTTCAGCAAAATTACAAATCAATACAGGGTCAATTCTCCTGCGAGTTATTATTCGAGTAGTACTTTCCCCTGTACTGAGCTTGGATGTTATTCTATCGACAAAGATGGAACTCTTCACAACAATGACAGAAGAGAGCTTCGAAGTTTGAAAACCAATTATAAACAACTCCTTGATAGTGATCTTTCTGCTGGTTTTACTCGTTCCAAAGGGGATTACTTCTTTAAAAATATTGAGAGGCCTTTTGATGCTTTATTGTACTGGACCGTGCAAAACAAAGACAAACTTCTGAAGGAAGACGATACATGCGGAAACAAACGGTTAGTTGATGTTGATGACTTTATTTTTGCGTCAACCTATTTAGCTATAAATGTTGCACTGGTTGGGTTCGGGTTTTGTTGCCACCGAATTTTTGTAAACAGCCAGAAATCGAAAATCCCGGCACAAATGAGAAAACTGTACTCGTCTCCCAAGGCTTAATACATCGTAATTGCATTTTGCTGCATTCATCCAAGATTCTTGAATTGCTATGGTTACCGAACTATGCTCGTTTATTCGAGACGGAGCCTTTTTTAAATTCGAATCTCTATATGAGATTCTTGAATTAAATAGTTTATTTCTCCGGCTACAGTTGCCATCTGAAGTTTGGGTCCGGCTAAATATCTTGAAGCGTGGAGGAGGACATTATCGGTTGACGTCTATCTATTGCTATAGTGTCATCTGCACTGAGAAGAGTGAAACATCGTTTTTCCCTCGGAATGATCGAAGCGAACAGTTAAGCTTATTAAATGTTCAAGATGACACCTTCGTGAATGGAATATTTGCGGATGCGACTGAGACTTTAAAGCACAGCTTATTATTCAAATGTTGCCAATGTTGCACGATACAGCTGGTTCTCCACAAAAGGCCAACAACACCCACAATTCCTCTATTCGCTCTGATGAAGGGCTGACGCTCGAAACGTCAGCTTTGCAACCTTTTCACGGTGGTAATTCGACCGCAATTAGGTCACAAGATTTACCCGATCTTTAAAATTTATCTTTGACAATCACGACTGAGCCGTCTACAAATGCGCTTGAAACATTTTGCATACTTCCATCACGAGTTACTGACGCAAATGCGCTTTCCTTAATTTCTTAATATAAAGGTTGGATGTCGACTTTGTTCTGACGCGTGGAACAATGAAGCGACTCTTAGCAACAGTGTTCAACACAGGAAATTTCAAGACACCATGGAAAATGTACGCTGTAAAATACAATGGGACTATCTACATCAGCCACGTGGAAGAGGTCAGACCCCGAACGGGAGGTGATATTCGAGAGCCGAAGCTCCGCTGCCAAACCAGGGAGGAAGAGCTTGGAAAAATTTCTTACATGGGAAAGCAGTTCGAAGTGGTAATCTCTGAAGCTCCGACCCAAGATACAAGTTCGGCCAATGGAGACAGAGGCATTGCTGTGGAGGAAAGGCAAGGATTTTATTCCGTGTCCGTTGGTACCTTTGGTGGACGACACCGCTTGCTGACAAGATCCGAGGTTGACGGCATTGAAAATGTAAGAAACATTAATACAGTATAACTCCGCTTATAAGAACCAAAAATTCAAGAACCTATCAGTCTGAAATTTTCATTGTAAGCACCCTTTACATAAGAACCATTTTAGGCTGAAATTTCAACGTAGGTTCTTAATTTCCAAAGTAATATAAATTCAAGCTGTTTTATTTTCTTGTAAATAATACAATACAGTACTCTGTGATACTGTACAGTAGAGTGAAATACAGTCCGTAACTAAGAGTATACTATAGACTCTTTAATATGTTGCGAAGTGTTGTATTTTCAGCACTTGACGTCACATTAAAATTTGAATACTGTGTGAAAGAAATTGAAAAGAATAAATTCAATGTCATCAGGTGAGAAAAACACGACTCTTCGGGACGTGGTGAAACGGTGTATACTTTGCCAAACGATAGAAAACAGTAATAAACATTTGCATAACTTATTAGCACTATTTTGTATGATTTATGTGCCTTTAATGTTTGCACTCTACTCTATTCGATGTAACTAACATGAAAATGTGCGAATAGTTTAATGTAAAAGGCCACGCCCACCAATACGGGTAAATACCAAAAATTAAGAACTCATTTAAGTACCATTTATATAAGAACCTGATCAGGGTGACTTGGAAAAATCTAGGTTCTTATGCGCGGGGTTTACTGTATGAATTATGTTTCTCGCCTAATAGGTCGTCCGACAAAGGAAATTCATACTTTGTGATAGATATCACAAAGTGTCCCCTAACCCTAGTCCTTAACAAACTAGTAACAGTTTTACGACACACCAAGAGCGAGACACTGTGACACTTTGTTATGTCTATTGTGACGAACCATGAATATCATGATGTCGGAGTATTTAACATGTATGTACTAGTATAGGTGGAGAATGTTAAAAAGCATCAAGAAAGAGAACAAAACGAAGCAAAAGATTAATAACGAATACTTAATGAAAGATAACTGTTGTCTTCAGAAGTGAGAACCGATTTATGACAGAATAACTAATAACCCTGCTTAAAAAACGCTCCAAAACATGCAACATGACACTTAGCTAACGGAGGATTCCTCGCCAACACATTTTCTTCCTAATTCCCTCGTAGAACGCCAGAAATTATATTTCACGTTGTTCTTTTCATTCCCTCTAAAGGGTACGTACATCGAAATGAAAATGTGCATGGAATACACAGGCCGAGAGGAATGGAAGTTTCCGATGTACAAACTACGCGACTGGTGGTACCACATGTATGCTGGAGACATGAAGAAAATTATCTACGGGATACGAGACGGGACGCGCCTAGTACGTTTGTCAAGCCTCGGCAGAGAAAGCATACCCTCACAGATCCGATACCCGACGATGTCTTGTCCTCCTCGTGTCGGACAAGCACTATCAAGCTGGGATCCTCGTTCTTGTGTAGGATTTGTCGATGATTTCTTACAGTGGTTAAAGGGAATTGTAGTGGAGGACGCTTGTAAAGGTCCGGGTCCCGTGATGCAATACAAGCTTGAGTGGAATGTTGGATTGCCTGAAGAAGTCTCTTGCACACGATCAGAGGCTGCAAATTGTGATTATGTCTTGTTGCCCCCATGGTTCACCCAGAAGATGTCGCTAGCTTTTCAGGGCCAGACGACACTTGATAGTCTTCAGTCGTCCATCTCCAACATCCACATTACCTCCAATACTACATAGTTTTGAGATTCAGTTTCGGACCAGGGGCCTGTTTCTCGAAATTCCCGAAATATTTTGGGCGTATTTTGGGGGTTCCTAAATTCTCTTTGAACCTCTAAAACGTAGGCGACTCAAAGCACGAAACTTCGCAAATACTTCAGTTTTAATTCCCTTGATAACATGTAAAAAGATATCAGCTTTTCAGTGTAAGCGGATGGGGGATACACGAATGACCTTTCGGGAGGTTTAAAAAACAGTCCCCTGGCGTGCCTTTCTCGAAAGCCATGAAACATTTTGGGGCGTATTTCAAGTGCCACAATTCTCTCGTTATCTTTAAAGGGAAGACGTTTTAAGCCATGAAACTTTGCAATTGTTTTGCGTCTTCTTGCCTTGAAAGTCTGTTGAAAGTCGATTTTTTAAGAATATATAAACGGATCACTATGATTTTAGAAATAGCTTTTCGGCAAACAGTTTCCAGGCCCCAGCTGCAAAAAAAAGGTTGATGGCGCTATCGATCCGCTGGATAAATCGCAGAGGATTGATAAAATTATGGGAAACGCCTATATATACATGTTATTGACCAAGCGCGAGTGTCTTACTGGGAGGACCAGCCCAAGGTCTTGACAGTACGGCTCGAGCGTAGCAAGGTCCGTACAAAAAGGACCAGGGGTCGTTATTCTCCAAGCAGGGTCCCCAGCAAGTGAGAGATTTATTACACGGCTCAAAGCTTTGAAGGTTTTTCACAATTATCGGAAAACGAGCAAATGTGTAAAATAGTACGGTCGATAAAATACTTTTTAAACTTTTTTAAATAAGAAAACTCAACAATTTCTTAGTGCTATTTTTACTGAATTTGTAAGCCTTCAGATTGCCGGCATCGTTTTCTCTAGATTTTTCAACGCGGGATCATTCGGGACAATACCCGGTGCAACGCTTAGAAAATATTGACCCGGCAATATGGAGCGAGCTTATTGGCTTGTTTTCGTTTTTGGCCCTCCGACTGCTTAAGTCATGCAATGAAAGGATCTATCCTATTGCAACGGCTTATAGTGCTTTCTGCCCTTCGAGCAACCAGAGCCAGAAGCGTACACCTATTTGAAAAAAATGTTGTCGGGCGAGAGGCCTGATGCCTACGCGACTATACCGAGATGAGACCAAAATGTTAATCGCTTTTCGGCTTTGGTCTCGATATTAACGAATAAAGGCCTTGGGTGTGTAAGGTCGAGGCAAACTATATGAGAATAGTCGCGTTCATATTCATGTTTTTATTCATTTATTCATATTCATGATTTTATAGCTTTTATAGTAATTTCATAGGTTTCTGATAATTATCTGCTCAATGTAGATTAAACTTACTTTGGTATAGTGGGTATAGTTCTGGATAGCATTGATGGTTTTATTGTATGCGTGATAACGCATTGATTATGATGATTGTATTAAAGAAATTGAATTGCGAAATAAATAGCAATCTGTAACTGACACAAACAGTACGAAGTTAGTAGTTGTAATGGTAATAGCTAATGGCGATAGGTGAGTTGTGTAACCAGGCGTACAGTTCTGATTGCCCACTTGCATCGACAACAACAACAACAACAACAACAACAACAACAACAACAACAACAACAACCACAACAACAACAACAACAACATTGAGCTTTATTTGCATGCCTGTAACAATACAGCATTGCAAAAGCGTCGAAAGCATGATAATTCCAGTAATTTAGTTATCGGGGTACAACATTGATAAGGTAAGATAAAAATATAAAATCAAAGTGCCTTTCATTTCAAAGTACGATGTGATGAACACAATTAATTGAAGATTACTATAGTAATCATTATTCATGGTTCCGAATTCATTAGCTGTGATATCAAATTTTTATGTGATAATTTTCGTATATCATCAGAGTTTTATTGCCCACCGTTTGGTGGTTGCAATAAGAGACATTTCTTTTTTCATGAGATGTACGAGTTGCTTGATCTTGCTGTCATCCAATGAATTGTAATTGAGATCGTATAAATTGAAATATTCAAACATCTTCATTAAAATTGAGTAAAAATCATTTTGCCTATTGTTATGAAGATCAATTGACATTTGTAGAGATTGTTTTACGACTGCACTGTCATATTTATCTTGTGGATAGCTTACGTAATTGAGGATCTTTTTATTGATATCTATGATCATGAAGTATTTACCACTTAAAGATTGGCTCTACTTGCCATATTTGACGCTTCGTTATGTACGTCCTAATATCGTTTACAGAATAGGGAATATATCGTTGACGTCACCAATTGTCATAAATGTGCCAACCAGAGCCTGATTGGCTGTCGAAACAAAAGCTCTTTTGTTCCTGTGGTTGGCACATTTGAATAACAAAAGCACTGTTTGTGAAACAGATGTCTTCCCTATTGTAAGTGGTCTTTTGTCCGAGGATTTGAAATCCGACTTAACAAAGGTATCCCAGACTTCACTATTCTAAGTTAAAATTGGTGAGATCATGGAGTCAAAAATTTTGCATGCAAGTGAAGGTTTCAGACTTAAAAAATCAGAGTGTCGTCCCAAACTAAAGAGGCCAGGGAGGGCCTTTTGCCGCAAGTGGTCTAGTGAAAGCGTAAAGTTTCCAGAGGATGAAATGCAAGTTACAAGGTAGGTGTAGTTTTGGACAATGTCGATTTTTTCATTGCCATTGTAGAAGCTAGAGTAGCATTTTCTTTTCCATTTTTACGTTTTTACGAGGATAAGGTGTTCAAGCAGTTTTGAAGTCCAACTTTAG
>NC_090871.1:23436350-23456350 GCF_036669935.1 Montipora foliosa | reverse complement strand
CTTCAGTTTTGGTAAAGTATGGGACAAAAAATCGTAATCCATGGGCACAGATAACAAAATCCTGACCGACCGTGCTAAGAACCAATAAGATTGCAGGATTGGTACCATGCCTTCTATTGTAGCTAATAATGAAAAAGGTGATATCCTTGTCTTATGTTTTCTATTGTCTTAAGTTTGTAGGATCCAAGTACTGATAGTTGTTTCTGCTTGTGAAAAGAGGGATACGTTGCATTACAGACGACCACGAGTTTTCAATCGTTTGTCTTGATAGAGCTGTTTTTAGAACTGCCATTATTGGCTTTCACTATGAAGAGGTCGCCTGTCCCTTCTTATATGCTAATATTCTATATCTACCCCAGTTTAGTAAAACAAACTGCATGCATTCCCTCCATACAACTCAACTTCAATGTGTTTTATTTCTACTGATGTTTTGTGTACATTACTAAGCATGCGTCAATTGAAAGTTTGTGTCATGAATAGACAACGTCTCCTTACATTTGACTTAAGTGCAATCCCTAAAATGGCTATTGCAGTTGAACTCTAGTATTCTAAACTCCCAGAGGAAATGTAAAAGGCACTAGCAGTTCAGTACGTATTTGTCAACAACGAGCATAACAGTACACTGATGGTTTATAATAATGACAGTTGCTTGTGAGAATGCATCTTCACATCAGTCAGTATTTATTCAGTTTTAGAAACTTCCTCTACGCAGCCTACAGGCAGTATATTGGGTGGACATACAATTGACTTGAGAGAAAGGAAGGGACAGTCATTCCGTCCTGCCCGATCTCTGTCATACGTAAACAATTTCTGGAAGCTGATGGAAACTACAAAGGGTTTAGCAATCCATTTTTCTTTTAAATTTGCATGAATCTTTTTCGAACAAAGTGAGATTTCATTAAAAAGGGAAACGCCATTCTTTTTCATTTTGAAAGGTCTTGTCGGTTAAAACAGTCAATAAATGTTGTAAAAAAAAAAAAACACGGAAACAGTCGGTGAAGTGATCCGAACGACAAGCAACAGGTACTCCTCCTTTCGCAAGAACTTTCTGTCTCGGCCAAGCTTGATTAGCAGTGGCTTTGTTAAGCTTTTTTTTTCCATACCGGGGGTAAATAAAAAGAAATACTTCTTTTGCTGTCTCTTTCTCGGGAGTTACCTATTTGAGCAATTTATGTTGCTGAACAAAAAGGTAAGACATGATTGGAATACGAAGATGAATCTCAACAGCTTTGTGTGTGCAAGCTTCCCGCTAAACTTCAGGTTGAGCTCAATGACGTCATGAACATGCCGCAAGGCTGCTAATCTTATGGCACATTTCCGAGTTGCTGCATGCCTCAGTTTCAAAGCGAGTCCTGGTGATGAACCATTCAAATGGAAATGAGTTGCGTATTCTTATGCAAATCAAACTCATTACCCTTTCAATAGTTGGGCGCTAAGACTTACTTCGAAACCGAGACAAACAGCAACTCGGAAAGAGCCTATGTAAAGAAGGCGGCGATCATGCGAGATTTAACTCTACTTTGACCGAGGATTTTAAAAGGTTAGAAAGCTCTTTGGAAGCTGAAACTTCAGGAAGTACATTATCTGTACACTAACTTCCTACTGTGAGACGGGGAAAAAGTACCATTTTGGAGTAAACTTCTCCTTTCAAAGAGCTCTGCGTATAAAACTTGTGTTTTAGCCCCTAGATTTATGTTTGTAACTCGAAATCTAGATATTTTGTGTCGAAGATGGTATTTTGAGCGACAGATGGTTTTTTGAATGTGAGGGACGCTACTTCGCAGAGTCGCTGCGAAGCGCTCAGCTGATCATTTGAGAATGACTATTAGGCGAATCGCAACTTCTTTTTCTTACAAAACACACCTCTAAACAGCTTTCTGATGTTCTCATAAGTAGCTGTACTCGTAGTTGCTGGCCGTTGCTCGAAAAAATCAACAAAACTTTACTTACCTAGGGGAAAAAAGGCGAGAAAAAAGGCATGCGAAGAAGACCGAAGCACAAATCCCACAAAACTGTTGACATTATTTTTGATTCCATGACATATCGTGTCACAAATATCTTAGGTGCTGTCTGAACAGTTTGTGACATCCAATAGTATTTAAATAGGTAGTTCATGTAGTCACTTGTGGATGTGCAAAAACATTCCAAATATTACATACATACACGCTGTAATAACTTTAAAAATAATTAACAAGAAAAGATTGGCTATCTTTCCATCACCTATAAGTTGTTTGAAACTTCCTTAAAAGTTTTGTTATGGACTTGAAGCTGGATCGACAAGTTAACTTGTGATTCTCTCATTATTTTTATGTTCCAGTTGATATAGTTGCTATGCTCGGTAATCCTTTAGCAGCTATCCGTATTTTTTAAACATGTTAAAGTTATACCATTTGACTCATTGGTTCCTGTTTCCCGTTATTACCTACTATTAGTACTAGCTATTAGTAAGTTCAAATTTTGTTACAATGTAAAGATTTCAATTTTCATTTCAAAAATTTATAATATTTAGTAGAAATAATTATTTTAAATGTACCTTGATACTGTTGCTGATTATCATTACAGTTTGATCAAGGATGATGTACTCCAGTGTACAAGCTGCATACAGTATACCTGTGGTTGGACAGAACAAACGCAATCAATATCAAATAGGAAATTAAATGTTGAAACTGCTTAATTAAAAGCTAGATAATTATAGTCAATAACAAGGTAACATGTGCATGCATTCACACAAATGCTTAGTGTACATATTTGCAATTTCATGGATCTAACAAATTTCAGTTCTATACTCAATGGATAGTACGGATGTGTGAAAGCTAGAGAGATTTCCTTTGTAAGGGATGTTGTAGGACCGGTTCAAATGTCCTTTCAGAAGACCACTCTCTAAAGTCCAGAATTTCCTTAATGGCAACAGATGCAGTTTTTGCTTTCGATACTGCTGCTGCCCTGGTACTGTGAGGTTTGAAGGTGTTGATATTTACAATAGCACTTGACATAACCGAACGGATTTACCTTGATATGGTATCTCGAGAAGCACAGCCATGAGGCTTTGCATGGCTCAAGCGAAGTTTTTTTCAGTACCTCGGAGCAAATTTGTCCTCTGAAGATATTCTTTCGGGTGAGTAAAAACACAAAAGGATTGATCGTTAGGGTAGGTGTGTAAGAGTACAGATGGCACTTTATATGTTAGTCTGCTTTGTTTAATGTGCTCCGGAAAGGCAAACTCAAACGAAGTTTTGTCCCTCTTTCATCTCCTGTTTGTCTAGCAAGTGTAGATGTTGTGGTTTAATTTTGTTCTTGGTTTAAGTTTTTTTCAAACCGGGTAATTTTTTTTCAAACCAGTTTAAATTTTTTTAAACGGTTTTTTTTTAACCAACTGTCAAAAAAAGGATTTTTTTTTTTGGGGTGTAGTAAAAAAAAAATAACAGGGGCTTGGTTTTTTAGGGGCTCTGAAAAAGAACTAGACATCCTTCCCCCTTCTAATGACCTGCCTCTCCCTGATGCTACCTAATGTCTCTTTCCTACCCCACCCTTCCTGCACACTTCTAACCACCTTTATGCCCACAGCCTCCACACAACAGAACTTGATCGTGAACTCCCTATAGCTACCTCTGAATGTGCTGCCTACTCCTTAATCCACTTGACCACGCAAGCAGATTCCAAATGAATATTTTATTATTCACCCCAGGCCACTCTCGGTGAAAGGTTTGATTTATACACAAATGTGTATTTCCTTTACATTCAGCTTCTAAACAGACCATTCTGCAAAATAAGTAATTTCCTTTCAAGATAAATTGTAGTTTATTAATATTGAAACAGCACATTTAATACCATTGTTACGCTTAATGGTAATGTAGTTACTTTTTAGTTGTATAATGCTCTTTTTAATTTAAAATCTGAGAGACAAATATTTATGAATACAAGTTATATTGCCAAAGGAATGATACAGTAAAGAATATCACTATTTTTTCATTATGAAACGTAGTTCTACTTGTGAAAGACAGAAAAGAGTTTAGCTCTGATGAAGGGCTAACGCTCGAAACGTCAGCCTTCAAATTTCTTTACAGTTGTCAATTTACCATATGAACTCAGTTGATAAATCGTTTTCTTTTTTTCACTTTCCCCACTGACACAGCACCACAGCTTCTTTACAAACTAAACCCCTTTAACCTTCTTGTGAAAGAATCCTATACTTCCCCCGCCCAGAACCAATATTCATACCCAACAACCAAGACAACGGTTGTTTTAGTTGCTTTAGACTAAACATTGCAAATAAGTGATTATACTCCAATCACTACAATGCGTGCTTATCCCTCACCGGGAGTGCAGTGTCTGATACTTGCAGACCGCAGACTAACCCTAACTGGCAGTAAAAGCAAACCGTTTTAAAATAGGCGCTGAGACTTCTCAGCGGTATTCGACATAGGCAGTCTGCAGTTGTCATACACCTCCTGAAATGCTAACGGTTTTAAATAAGTGCGTAAACCTTATTGACAGCTTAACCCTAATTACTAAGCTGAGCATTTAACCCTAAACACTAAAAATTGTTGTTCACATGCAATAAATAACAATTATTGTCTTGCTGGCATCAGAGACAACAATCCATCATAATAATCTCTCGTTTATTTTATGCATTATGTTAGTTACAGAAAGATATCGAAATATGTTAAAATGGGCAGTGTTCTAAAAAAATTAAACGAGTTTTAAAAATTTAAACTGGTTTGAAAAGAAGAAAAGAACTTTTCAAACCAAAAACAAAATTAAACCACAACATAGACTCCATCCTCTTTGAGCTGAAACAAGTGTTATCAACATAGTTGTTTTCAGAGTCAGGAATTTCAGGCTTACTTGAGATGGCTCATGAAGTGATGATAAATAACACAGGAACAGATCTACATCCCATGTAGTACGGTACCGCGGCACTGGTGGATTTTTGTCTTGAAATTATCCATGTTCACCTTGTCAAGAGGGGTAATGATAGGCGATATCCCTTGAAATCTCTCGTTCATGCAAACTCACTCGGAAATCCAATACTTTAATTATGGGGGGATTGACGTACAATGAATTTTCCATTTTGAGCAAAAGTAATGCTATTGTTTGATATATGAGGCATACTGTTTTTGGGTAAACAATTTGTAAAATCACCGATAAAGTACGTTTCTCTTTGTTATTTCGTCGCTGTTTGTCTCGTTTAAGACCTTGGTTTTGTAGTTCCCTTCCTTAATCGACTTTATTATTTTCTTTCTTTTTGTAAGAATCGTTCTGGTACGGATTTTGTGCCGTCGGAGCAAGAGACGGTGCTTTATGGTGAATAAACAAGTTAGAATGCTAGTATAAATGCAGCGGCTACAATACACACACACACACCACACTGTAACATTGAAGCGTGAACCTTTTGAAGAATTCTTTGATTGGTATGTGGCTCTTTGAGTACGTAAATTTAACAGCTTTTTTCTCGCGAGGAGTTTGAGAGGAGTTGAAGACATCTCCTTTCGTCGAGTCCGCACTGTAACTGAGTGTGTTTTTGTCTTGGTTCATGCTTTTGAACCAATAGCTTAGAGGCTCCTTCGTGTACATTTTTGTTCTATAAATCTCTGCTGTTATTTGGTTACAGATTGTTGTTGCCGTTTCACTGGGTTGCTGACCAGCGGTTTTCGTTAAAACAATGGTGTGCTGGGGGTGCTCAGTCTCGCAGGCTCAGAAAATCTGGTTGCGGTCATTGTTATTTAAGGTTTTTTGTTTCACTGCAGAGAGATTAGACAACGAACATGCGCTCTACACGTAAACCTGCCACCAAGCCACGGTTGTGAATTTGGTTCTTCTGGTTGAAGTGTGCCGTCAAAAGTTGAAATCTCTTGAAGTCAGTCGGTTTCTAGCGGAAAAACGCTGGATATAACAGCTGTTAGTGTTAACAAAGCAATTTTGAATTAATAAGGCAACAGATGTGTAAATATCAAGGGTATCCGATTGTTTTGCTACATTTTTTGCCACAGAATTTAGTTAGAAAACGTAAAAGTTGCGAACGTTGCGAACTCTTTCACGCGCAGTTACAACATATTTCCTTGAGAAAAATTCAGCAACAGAAAGAACATTGGATTGTGTGTGTATTAACGTCGCGTAGTTGTTTGAAATATTTATTCAGCTGACTCAGAGGAAAATTAGACTTGATGTATTTTTTTATGTGAGTTTTTTTTACTGACGTTTTAATTGAATTTTAAGCTTTTCATGCAGTCTGTGAACCAACGCTGCGAAATCAAACGTAGTCCCTACCGTTCATCATCTCGTAAAATCAAGACGCACTCAAGAAATGCAGGGTTCACCGGAGGTTGTATTAGTTTCGTATTCAGCTTTCAAATCCAATCCTCCCAACCAATTTAGAGTCAACCGGGACGGAGTTGAAAACTTGCAGCTTCCAGACAGTTATCAGGTGACGATAATAAGCGATAAACCCGAGCTATCCAACACTCCTAAGGTTAGCGTTGTGAACTCCATCGGTGAACTCGACGCCTTTCGGAATCAAATCCTCAACAGACCACTGTTGCTGCTGGCGACATGTGGAAAACATGTACCACATGGTCAAAGGTAAATTGTCGGTTATTTCGCTCGTTCAGATTTTTGTTTCTGCGTTTGTAACAAGACGCAGTGATGTAGATTAGACTGCCAGAGGATCTCGAGATCTGAGGTTGAAGGCTTAGCTCTAGTGTCCTGTTTTTAAATAGGGTATAGATAGCGATCATTGATTGAGTAGTGACTAGTGTTAATGTAAAAATTACTATTATAAGTACTAGTAGTTGCCAATAGCAAGTTAAGTGATACGAGGTGAGTCGTGAAGTAAAAGCAATGAAAGTAACGCCCAACATTACATGCTACAAGCGATAGAAAGAGAAAGGAAGAGCACAACATTATAGGTCATCCAAACAGAACAGGAGTATTCGTTCCATCATGCTGTAGCTATTTTTTGTCCGTTGACCGTCCTCCTACAGACTAATATTATAAAGTTTTCAAAGGTATGATGAAGGTAATGACTTAGTAAAAGGTTTTTTTAACTTTTAATCCGAAATATAAACGTTGGTTTTGCCTGTGCAAATTTCCAGTTTCAACTTCATCGCCAGAGTAAACATGACACACTTCCACAGCTAGAAGTGGATTTCTGTCCGCTTGGGAAAAAAATATGTTAGCACTGATTCTCTACTAGTTTCTGCCCCCTGCCACTCCACTCTTTCTGCAGCTTGATTTTTTTTTTGTTTCACATTGCCTCCGATTTTCGTTTGCTTGTTGTTTTTATTACTACGATCAACCCGACCCAAAATTACGAAACGCATTCGACAATAAACGGAACCGTGAATCAGACAAGTCATAAAAGTGAGAAGAATATTATCTGGTCTTATTTGTTATGGCCCACGTATTGTGAGTTTGTTCAACTCTTACCAAAATCAATTTTCCTTGGACTAAACTCTAATCTCAAATGTCATAATTTATTTATATATCTATTTACTTAACAATTCACCAACCTTTACAAAAAATAGGGTTGCAGGATGGCAGTAATTGGAAACTCAATTCTCTTCTAAGACTACCCTCCTCACACACTCGCAGTCACACTCACACTCACACTCACACACATACTCACACACGCGAGCAACGCCAACGTGCGCGCACACACACATACAAATGCCATTTAGATTAGGACAGGTAAGGATAGTTACATAATTTGAGAGCGTAAATGTTTGGGCTATGTAGAAGACTAGCTGAGGACATCCCATGTGCAGGTAAAGTGTTCCAGTCACTATAACGATTAAAGAAAGAAAATTTGAAATAATTAGTGTGGACGGGTTTTGGCTTAATCTTGTAATCATGGTTAGATCTTGTGCGATTGCCATCTATAAAATCAAAATAGTGGCGACTATTAATGTCACAGTAACCAAAAATTATCTTATACACCTGAGTCAAACTAAGGTATTTTTTTCTCAGTTCGAGGGAATCCCACTCTAGGTTTAAGATTGTAACTTTGTAACTTTGCAATTGTAACTTTTCTTATTCCCCTTTTGACACCATAATTGAGCTACTTGTTCCGTGCGTTTGATACGTGACCCGTTAGATTTTGCTTCCTTCATTAATCTTTGTTATACGTTATAACGGCTAAAATCACACAGTACCGGACGAATTTTCTACGGGTTGAAAATTTGACCGGACGTTTTGTTCGCTTGGAACCGTGCAATATTTTCGCTCTGTTCACACGGAACTGACTAATCGGATTAAAGTTCAACCTTTGTCGGAGGTTTTACCATCTGTTGATGTGCAGAGCGGCTCAGTTCTTTACGGTTACGAAATCCAAAATGGCTTCTTCCAGCTGAGTTACCACGCATCCATGCAACTACGCCTTTGCCATGCAAAACGGTCACAGCACGCCGGTTAAATCTTCGACCGTACCGGCCAAAAATTCGTCTCCAGTTTTGGCTTTCAAATTCGTAAACGGCGAGGTGTGTAAAATTTCCGGCCGTTTAGCGTGGTTCCAGTGGCAGGTGCTTAGTATAGCGCCTGTTCGGGATACAGACGACCCGCCCCCATGAGTCTCCTGGTGCCTTGCAGGGCGGCCTTGGTTGGTCAAAGGCTAAGGGAGTAAACCCTGACAGAAAATCGGGAGTGGGGCTTTGAAGGTAGTTAGATGGCGTACTCGTCACCTTTCGGCAGCTCCTGCATCCCGTCGGTTCTCTAGCCGTCTTGACCATGTCTTGCCGCTGGGTCAGGCTCGTTGAGATGAGAGTGTGGCTCTGCGCAAACCTACCTCACTTTAAACAAAGTCAAGCGCAAATAATCTCTCATCTGTTATCTTCCATCTTCCATCATTCATTCATCTTCATCCTCCCAAAGTCCTGTGGCGACAGAAGGGCGACAAAGCGACAGGTGTGGGGTACACTAGCAGTCGTAGCCGCGGGCCTGCACACAGGCGACTCATGCCATTGGGTCGTTCTTAACTAATTGGAGCAGAGGTTGAGTCCGGCCCCAGTCTGAGTATCTGAGCAGCCCTCGTCAGGATAGCACTGCTCACCTCCCTGGCATGAGGAAATGGCTAGAAAAGGTGCCCTAAACATTGCCTGCTCCTCACCTTTCCTGGCTGTCTTACCGCGGTCGGCAGGGACCCCCTCAAAAACGAAGAAAAGAAAGATTATACCATTTAAAACAGCGGCGTGGATTGTCCGCACGCTACTTGACCGGGATGACTCAGACAGACCTCAAAGACGCACAGCGCTCATCGCCGCTGAACTCGCCAGATACAAGATCGACATTGCCGCCCTCAGTGAGACCAGGCTGGCAGGCGAGGGAGAACTCACAGAGAGGAGTTCAGGCTACTCCTTCTTCTGGAGAGGACGAGCAGCCGAGGAGAGCGCGAAGCAGGAGTAGGCTTTGCCATCAGAACATCTCTCGTGAGCAAGCTAGCCTGTCCCCAGCAAGTGGTGAACGACCGCCTTGCGACGATGAGACTACCCCTCTCCTATGGAAAGAAGTTTGCCACCATCGTCAGGGCCTATGAAACCGCCATGACCAACCCAGACAAGACTTAAGATAGGTTCTATGAAGACCTCGATGCTGCCATCTCTGCTGTTCCAGCTGCTGACAAGCAAGAGTAGGATTTGACAGCGCATCCTGGAACGGTGTGCTGGGCAAGCATGGGACACGCAAGTGCAACAGCAACGGCCTCCTGCTCCTCCAGCCCTGCGCCAAGCATGACCAGGCATTGGCATCTGATAGACTATGTCATCGTCAAGAAGAGGGACAGGCAGAATGTAAGGATCACCAGGGCCTTGTGCAGTGCAGAATGTTGGACAGACCACCGCCTCATCATGTCCAAGGTCAACATCCGCTTGCAGTCCAAGTGCAGACCGCAGGGCAAGAAGGCGCCGAAGAGAATCAACATCACCAAGCTGAAAGACAGCCCCACTAAGCAAATGTTTGTTGATACCGTGGAAGAACGGTTGGGTGCCATCACTCTGGACAAGCAGGACGTCAAAGCAGCGTGGACCACTTTCCGTGAGACGGTGTATAACACAGCGATGGAGTGTCTGGGGCCCCCCGGCAAGAAAGCACAAGGACTGGTTTGATGAAAACAACTCCGACATCACAGCCCTGCTGGAGGAGAAACGCACTGCTCACCTAGCCCACATCCAGACTCAACATCAACGGCCAAGAAAGATGCACTGAGGAGCATCCGCAGCACCGTCCAGCTCAAACTGCCCGAGATGCAAGACTCCTGGATGAGTGCAAAAGCTGACGAGATCCATGGCTTTGCAGACAGGAACGACATGACGAACTTCTACAGCAGGACGTCTACGGCCCTATCAGCGCAGGCTCCTTCCCGCTACTCAGTGCGTACGGCACCACACTTATCACATAAAAGGACAAGATCGTGCGAAAATGGGCTAAACATTTTGACGGCGTACTGAACAGACCGTTCTCTATCAATGACGAAGCCATTGCAAGACTGCCGCAGGTCCCAATGAACACCGACGCCGTCCCAACTCTGGAGGAGGTGCCGAAGGCTATCCATCAGCTCTCCAGTGGCAAAGCTCCTGGATTGGACTCCATCCCAGCTGAAATCTATAAGGAGGGTGGTACAGCCCTGACTGGCAAGCTTCTGACTCTCGTCCAGATCATACGGGGGAAGGGATCAGGGCCGCAAGACTTCAAGGACGTGTCCATTTTCCCCCCCTGCAAAAGAAAGGGAACCACCAAGCTTGCGACAACCATCGTGGAATCTCCCAATTATCTATCGCGGGCAAGGTCGTGGCCAAAGTCCCCCAGAACCGCCTCATCGACCATCTTGAGCAAGGACTCGCAGGGCTCCTATTGATACCAGCCTAGTGCTGAAAGGGCTACCCTGCCTAAATAAAGATGACTTGACTTGACTTGACTCTTACCAGAAAGTCAGTGTGGTTTCCGGAAAGATCGCGGGACTATTGATTTGGTGTTTGCTGCCAGGCAGCTCCAAGAGAAATGTCAAGAACAGAACACTGACCTGTATTCCCCCTTCGTCGATCTGACCAAGGCCTCTGACTCTGTCAGCAGAGATGGCCTTTGGAGAGTCATGCGAAAGTCCGGATGTCCTGACAAATTCACCACCGTCGTCAGAAAGTGTCATGATTGCACGCTGGCGCGTGTCCAGGGCAACGGGGAAACATCAGAACCATTACCTCTCACGAACGAAGTAAAGCAGGGATATGTGCTGGCTCCAACACTCTTCAGTCTCATGTTCTCCGCAATGTTGTCTGATGTTTTCAGAGATTCGGTGGTCGGCATTAGTATCAAATACCGCACCGACGGCTCACTCTTCAACCTCAGGAGGCTCAAAGCGAAAACCAAGGTGAAGGTTAGCACCATCAATGATTTCTTGTTTGCTGATGACTGCGCCCTCAACGCTGCCTCGGAAGCCAACATGCAGCATAGCGTTGACAAGTTCGTGGAGACTTGCAACGACTTCGGCCTGACGATCAGCACTAAGAAGACTGAAGTCAAGCACCAGCCAGCACCGGGTAACCCATACGTAGAGCCCACCATCACCATCAACGGACAGAGACTGAACGTTGTGGATAGGTTCACCTAACTCGGCAGTACCCTCTCGAGTTCCGTCATCATGGACGATGAGCTAAACGCCAGCCTCGCTAAAGGGAGTACTGTTTTTTGCAGACTCAACAAAAAGGTCTGGAATCGGAGAGGCATCACAGCCGAAACCAAGATCAAGGTATACCGAGCTGCAGTCCTCATCACCCTTCTCTACGGCTGCCAAACATGGACACTCTACCAGCGGCATGCAAGGGAGCAGAACCACTTCCACACCACCTGCCTCAGGAGGATTTTTGGCTTCAAGTGGCAGGAAAAGATTCCCGACACCGAGGTTCTCGCCCGGGCAGACTTCCCCAGCGTCTTCACCATCCTGATGCAGTCCCAGCTCCGCTGAGCCGGGCAAGTAGACCGCATGGTAGACCACCGACTACCAAAGAAAATGTTGTTCGGGGAACTTTTAGAAGGCAAACGCTCCAAAGGAGGACAGAAGAAGCACTTTTAAGACACCCTGAAGGTCTCCCTCAAGGCCTTTTGGATCGAGCACACCAACTGAGAGCAAGTGGCTCAAGACAGAGACAAGTGTGGTGGAGTCGACAAGCGTGGCACCAAAGCCTGTGAAGCAAACAGGACCGCAGCATCTGAGCAGCGCAGACAAGTCAGGAAAGGCATCACCAAACCAGCGTCTGTCGCCACCATCCCTTGCCCCCATTGCCGCCAAAGACTGTTCCGGACACGGATTGGCCTTACTAGCCATTTGCGGACGCACAGAAAGTGAATTTCTCGTCACATCGCATCGGCTCCGCATGCCCAACGCCGTCCTCCAAAACATCATCTTTATCCTCATCATTATCGTCACCCCTCCATAAGATGTGTAGATGGTCCTCGTCGTATCGACGGACAAACAACACACACAGCGTGGTTGCGTAAACGGAACCCCTAAGTGCAGGGAATTTTCAACCGGTTGAAAATGCCGGCGTCCGATACCGTGTGAATGCAGCCTTAATAAAAGTAATTGATTCCTTGACGATACTGACTTAGGGACCTTACTTTTTCTCTCTGTCTCGGCCAGACACGTTTTTACAAATGGACCTTAGTTTTCATTCTTATAGTATCTTTATGTGTACTTGTGTTTCAGGCTAAATAGGAGGGGCGAGTATTTGAGTATGCGCGATCCCGAATGGTGGATTCAATGGGAAAACTCCCCTTGGCGGAATCCATATGCCCGGTGGGGAACTGGACACATGACGTCAATGTACGAGGAGCGCTTCGTCAGACCGGAGTTTGTTGTCAGTGTTAACACATCCCATCCCAACATAAGACGGGTGCTAGACGAAGGGTTCAGAAAAGCTGAGGACATGCTAAACGAAAAAGCCAGCTTTGCTGTTGAGGTCAGTCAGCATGAATTTGTTATCTATCCTTCCATTTTAAACTCAAATACACAACATCTTACGCAATGCAATGGTATCACCTTGACATAGATTTTGCTGGCCAACGTTTTCATCTATAAGGCGGGAGAGAGAATAGGTGCTCTTTTGCTGTTGTCAGGCAGTCAGATGTATAATGAGTAAAAGATATTCAAAATGGGGCCGAGTTAACGGCTGGTTTGAGGATCCCTTAGCATGGGTGGAATAATAAGAAAGGAACACTTTCTGGATCGTCATCACAGCAGCTTTAGAATATTTTTTCTTGGTGCCCTGAGGTGTGTCTTAATAACTGACCACATTCAATTCTTATAACTCAGAACGCAGGGTCTTGTTTCCGAAACGAATATTTTGATGTCGATACACGAAATTATTCAGTCTGACACGTGCGATCATCAACTGCAACACTAATTTGATTCAATATACACAATTAAGATATCCAGTTGCATCACTGACAAGATAAAAGAACAAAACCAAAAAAGCTATGTTCCACAACAATACGAACCGGAAATAACGCCGCGAATTCCCCTTTGAACATTTGTAGTTCTTCCCATATTTCCAAGGGAAAGAATCAGAGGAGACAATTGGCTCAAAACACGGCTGTTCTTATTAGTTCCTTATCTATTACATTTTAATATGCATTATACAATAGTACTTTTAGCGCCTTGCGATTGGTCAACTCTGAGGCTGCTAGCCAAGTGCAATTCACCTCGGCAGATACAGACAAAAAGAACCCAAAAATTGCTTTCAATAATCGTGTTTGGTTAATGTTGTGTTCCGTTGGCTGTTAAGATCGTGTGGTATCTACTAAAATGATCACCTCAGTGTCAATGAGAAACACTGAATCTATTTTTTATCTCAACAGTTTAATTTTAATCCCATGATTCTCCGCTGGTGGAAGACCCAAGGTGTTAAACGGTACGACTCTATGGAATGTCTTGAATTGACAGCTGCTGTCGGAGCAAATTTCGTGGTCACTAAATGTTCGGCTGTCAATCATTTCTTCGACTGTCACGCTGCATGGTGTGCATGCTGGCCTTTCTACCTTCTGTTTGCAGTTCCCTATAAAATATGGCGTCATGCCTTCCAAGGCATTCGTGACATACCTGTCACGATGGAAGGTAAAGCCATCTCTGCAAACATCAGCTTCTCAAATTACAGCCTGGCTGATCTTCACATTGGGTTCATACTCAGCAATCAGCCAAGTTTAAACGCAGAAGGAGTGCAACTTAGTACAGTGCCGTTGACAAATGGAATTCCATCCCATATATTGAACTCTCCTCCCTTGCAGGGACCTCTGGGTAATTCCCGTTTCAAAGCAAACCAAGAGTGCATTAGATAAGAGTGTTATGGCATGGGTGGGCTCCCCTGCAAATTCACAAATGAGTCTATTTTTAGAACACCCGCTCCCGCGAAAATTAGTTGTTATGTCCCTAAAAAAATGGCAGAAGCAGTCACGAATGACATGGCTTCTTCTGATTGGTCAAAATTGGCGGCCATTTGTTTGTTTCGCGCGCAAAGTGTATCTACAAATAAATCCACTTGTGACTGTGCTGGAGCAATACCGCAAAGTGATAGATCAACACTCTTATCTAATTCACTCTTGAACAAACTATTGAAGAACAGATTACCTACCTTTTGTATAATAACCAGTTTGGCTTTCACAGGAATCATTCGACGTCTATGGCTTTGATTCAATTGGCCAATAACATTGCCCCTTCGATGGATAACAAAGAAACAACTGTCCGACTCTTTCTAGATTTTTAAAGCGTTTGACACCATAGATCATCATTTTCTTTTTAATAAACTTGATCGATATGCTATTCGAGGGCCCGCCCTTGAATGGATTGCTAGCTATCTGACTAATAGGAAACAGTTTGTTCAGTTTGGTGCTGTTTGTTCGCAACCTGAGCCACTAACATGGGGTGTTCGTCAAGGATCAATCTTGGCTCCTCTTCTATTTGTTATCTACATTAATGACCTTCCAAATGCATCTAAGGTTGTAAAAACGTTTTTATTTGCTCATAACACTAGTCTGTTTTACTCTCACAAAGATCGTAATCAGACCATAGCTGTTATGAATTATGAATTAATGAAGATAATGGACAGGCTCAAAGCCAACAAATTATCACTTAATATCGCCAAAACAAATTATATAATGTTTCATCCAAAACAAAAATTCATCATTTTTAATAATAACATCACGCTCGATAATGTTTCTGTAAAGCAAGTCGAGGTAACAAAGTTTCTTGGCGTATTAGTAGACCAGCATCTTTCGTGGAAGTCCCACATTAGGTATGTTGCCAAAAAGATCTCGAAAACCATTGGAATTATAAGCAAGTCTCGTTTTTATCTCTCTCGGAAATAATTGTTGTCTTATACTATACCTTAGTATATCCCTATCTTAACTATTACAAAATTGTATGGTCCTAAAATTATCCCTCTAATTTAAACAGGCCACTTCTCCTGCAGAAACGCATCGTTAGAATCATATGTGGAGCTGAATATCTTGCTCATACTGGACCCTTGTTTTACAGCCTTAATATCCTCGACGTCTTTAATATAAATGCTTTCCTTGTGGCTTGTTTTATGTACTCTTATCATAATCACTTCCTCCCTAACACTTTTGACAATCTTTTCTCTACTCAACAAATTCATACGTATAATACACGGAATGCTGTCAATTATTGTTCACATTACTGCAGAACTAATATTAAGCAGTTTACGATCCTACATCAAGGTCCCAAGGTTTGGAATTCCCTACCTCGTAATTTGACCTTGTCCCGTAGCTACCCTAGCTTTAAGACCTCATTAAAAAAATTTCTTCTCGATAGGACATTAAACTAAACTCGCCCACCGGCTATTATTTTATGCTTTACGATCTACTGTACCGATTGAGGTGCCCAGTGTTAATAAGGTCTTAGCTTCTATTGGGTATCCTCGCTACATTGTTATCATATATATATATATATATATATATATATATCTATCTATCTAACTGGATTTGTCAAAAGGTGCCTGCAGAAATTGTGAAAACAAGCCAATTCTGCTACCGTCACAGACTTAAAGAAAAGCTACCCTCCCCACCCCTGTGCTTTGGTCAGACAACCAACAATCACCTACCCACACCACAGTGTGGGTTCACTCTAATTGGTGATCAAAAGCAAACTATCATTGAAGCCTAGACTAGTCCAGGAAAAATTGCCAATGAAGACATGCTACAGTGTAAAGTCTGACTTAACAAGGCCACAAACTCTAACTGCAGTTAGAGTCTCAAAGCAGCAACCCCCCCCAGCCCTGTGCTTTTGACACACAACTCACAGTTAGAACTGTCCCTGGGCTGTTTGGCAAAGCAGGCCTTGACGGCAAGCCCCCTCAATTTTGAGAGGCCACAATGGCTTGAACACGGGCTGCGCCCGTGCTCAAGCGAAAACTCCAGTAGCTACCTTTTAGCAAATTCGCTCAGATATATATATATATATATATATATATTGAAGAAAAAAACAAGTAAAACTACAAGATATAATTCGCTCTACTTCTATGTATTGAGCATTGTTTTGCGAAAATCAAGTTTCACACACACACTCTTACTGGTTGATTTTATGATTGTAAAGTTTTGTGTGCAAAATAAATAAATAAATAAATAAATAAATAAATAAATAAATAAATAACTAAATAAATAAATAAATAAATAAGGAAACAAAGAAAGCAAAATCTAGATCTTGTCAGGCATCGCAGATCTTGCACGTTCACTACCCATAGAATGATTCTAGGATTATTTGCAGATCTTAATGACGAAAATGGATGATCAGTGAATCGTTGAAGCTCTACCCCAATGTGGTTAACATATTTTGTACGTTTCCTCGCTCAAAAAATGCCGTTTGGTTGGCTGATTTGGTTGAGCATCGAACTACCGCGCGTGAAGTCACTTCCTTGAGCCACGGTCTAGACTCAGGGGCACCCAATGACCGACCAATTTGTTTAAAAATGTATTACACCCCAGTTGATGAAAAGAAATGCCTTTGACGTCACTTTTCCCTGGATCCAACCCTCTGTGGTCTAATCGATCAGCTTTGAACGTGGGTAATGGCGGACCGTGAAATCTAAAACTTACAATAAAAAAAACGGCCTTTGAATAAAAATCAAAGCTCAAAATTTTGCCAGTCACGTGTTAAGCAAATTATAAGGGGCACTTTAAGTCTGAAAATGTATACTGAGTAACAGAATTACTTATTTACAGCACTTAATATCTGCTGTGAAATTGTTTAAATTAAAGTAATCCAAAGTGTCTTTGTTTTATCTAAAAGGGGTTCTTGACCCTTTAACACATGTTTGTAGATTTTGAAATTTGAAAACTGAAACGTGTTCTTACCATGTCATGGTGGATGAACTGAATCATCTCCGGTTTTAAAACTTACATCAAGTCAGTCCGCTCTATAATTCTTAAATGAGTTTTAATAATGCTTTATCTAAGCTTTTTGTAGCAAAATATCTTCAGAACCCATTCTTTTTATATCTAGTTTAGCACTGAATGATTGGTCAAACATCTGATACAATGACACCTTGGCTTCTTTTCTTAAAACATAGAATTAGAAGCCGAAAAGAAGCATCGTTTAATTTGGTGGCCTAAGTTTCCACCGAACTCCTGTAAAACCTTTGTTGTTTCCGAGGTATTGGCCGTTGAGATTTGAGTGTTGGCAATTGTTATACCACCACGTGTCGTTGCTTTCCAGAGCGCAGTGCCCACCGGATTTGTTATCATTGTCTCTATCTTTTGTACTGAATGCCATGTTGTTAAGATAATGTTAGAATCTCTTGCTGTTCTTGAATATGAACCCACTTGAAGTCGATACAGTGCATTCTCGTCACCAATGGCGAACTTGTCCTACTTGGCACATGCACTCTACCTCCGGTCCAGTGCTCCAAATCTACTCGCAAAGAGCTCGGTCTAGCGGCCGTAAGCCTGTGAATCTTGTCGTTTCCTAACCAGAACTCGCCTGTCAGCTAACCAAATCCTGATTTGTAATCATTCCATCCCCGATAAAAGTCTACTGATCCATCTTGCCTTCTTTGAAACACGGTCCATCCTCCACCGTCAGTGCGCATGTCACAATACACATTGAAGAATCCTTTGCCGTTCGGGTTTATTGAGTATACTTCACTCCGAGCGTGGCCTGATTTAAGGTTATCAGAACAATCTAGGTTTCAAAAGAACAATTCACCAACCAGTCAGTCAGTCTGGCCTTCAGCTAATCGTGGGGCGACTTCGTGATCTGTAAAATTGATTGATTTTCTTCCTTTAAATGAGACGTTCATTTAAGCTGAAATTAACCTGGAATGGTACTCGCTATCTTTGGAGGAGTCACGATGAATTTAGGAGGCGATACCACAACTAATTGAGTTCGTTGTAGCACTTTCCCCAAAACATTACGTGCCGTGCAAAGATAGTTGTCAGAATCGGCTAAAGTAAAATTAAATATTTTCATCGCTGTGTCGTTTGTTTGTACTCTCCATTGCGCCAGCTGACCAAACGACCTGGTCCACGTGACCTCTGGTGTGGGATAGCCAGTTACGTGGCACGATGGGAGAGTAACATTATTTCCTTCAGCGACATAAACGGGTCCCGGATGAAGAGTTATGCGAGGACCAACTACAGTAGAGAGCAAAATAAGCATAACCGTTAATTCGTGGGATCTTTTGAATGATTCCTAAACGACTCTTTAGGTGTACTATCTTCCCGGCGCAGGGAACGTTAGAGAGCATGTTAATTTTTGGAGAGGTCTTGAAATAAGTCCTATAAAACAAAGTGGTCGAGGTAGCAGCGACTAAATCTCACGTTTTTAATTGGTAAGACATGTCTCAATGTTACAAACGTCATCGTCAGTTGCAAAGTGTTTTAAAAATCGTTAGACCTACAACATTACAACAAAGCGAGACATGCCGCATAATTAATCGCTTTGAAACCAACAACAATCACTTGACAAATCTAAATAGCCGTTAAGAGTCAAATGAGCCAGTCATAGTTCGCAAAGGAAATTCCTGCAGCTAACCTTAAGCGCGGGAAAACTATGCAAGCAAGTAACAACTGATTGGCTGACAATGATCTGCGCAAGAGTGTGAAGCAAATCTCGGCAAGGAGCAAAGGAAAGACAATTGGAGGAACATACTATAGACATTTAGTTGAAAATCGCCCCACACTGTATTTGTAATAAATGTCATGAATCAACTTACCATTGACAATTAATTGAGCCACTGCCGACTTGTCCCAAAACATTTGTCGCTGAGCATCGATACAAACCAGAGTCGCTCCCTTTTACATTCCTGATAACTAGATTTTCTTTTAAATCACCAGTCAGCTTTGATGCGCACTCTCTCCCTAATCTACTCCATATCACAATAGGTTTGGAATTCCCACTGACGGAGCACTGAAGTGAGGCTGTCCTTGTTACGTTAACTGTCAACCTTTCGGGAGAAATGGATACAAAAGGAGCTGAAATTGATTCTCCAGGCTCTCCTTTGGCCCCAGGGATTCCCGGTAGTCCATTATTTCCTTTCTACCCCTTGGGACCGTATTGTCCTCGCAAATCAGGTGGTCCCATAATGCCTTGTTTGCCACTTTTTCCAGGTGGTCCCAAGATCCCTTCATCGCCTTTGTTTCCAGTTCTTCCCTTCTGTCTTCTTCGTCCCAGTGTTCCTTTCGGTCCGATTGCACCAGAGGGGCCTGGTGGTCCTGGGGGACCCTGTGTGCACCGATCTTCCCTTGATCGGCAAAGTCTACCTTCCGACATAAGGTTGTTGATGTTTAGCATAACCTCGTTCAAGACACTGTCAGCATTTGTGCTGCCCTTTGATGAATCTGAATTGCACTTGTTTCTATGGGCCTCGGGAGACTGCAGTCCTAATGATGGTGTTTAAAGAGTGTAATTTTACATTTGGTGGCAGTAGAAAAAATAAACAACAACAACAACAACAACAAAGAAATGAAGAAATATCAACTCTACATAAGTTCTAAACCGTAGTCCCACA
>NC_090871.1:23421350-23433850 GCF_036669935.1 Montipora foliosa | reverse complement strand
ATTCCTAAATCACCCCCCCCCCCCCCCCCCGGGGGGGGGCTCGTGCTCAGCAATCAGCCAAGTTTAAACGCAACAGGCGAATCTTTTTGTATGTTACATTCAACGGTCCACCATTACTTGGCGAGGTTCCGACCGATAAGCTAAGCTTTCAGCGATCTAGATAGAGGAGAAAGTGACGTCATTTACTCACTAGCTTAAAAAACTACTAAAAAAAATCAGTTCCTTTTTTTCGTCAAAATTTCAAAGTGTGATTGCTGAACACTTCACTGGCAAAATTTTGAGTTTTGATTTTGATCCAAAGGCGGTTTACTTTGCGTGTAAGTTTTCAATTTCACGGTCCGCCATTACTCACGTTCCAAACTGACCGATTGGACCTCAGAGGGTTAGATTTAGGAGAACGTGACGTCATTTAATCACCAGCTTAAAATTTCAGCGTGTAAACGCAGCTTATTATATATGCAAAACACGAGTTTTAAAGTCTGAAAGCCCGAAACGCTAGTGATGCATGTCAATTTAGCCGCGTACACATGCATTGCATTCTTAAACGATTGAGTTTTTGACGTCATTTTCTCCTAGATTCAGCTATCCCAAGATTTTAACGTTCGTAATGGCGGACCATTAAATAGGAAAATTCCAGTTAAAATAAACAATAATCCTTTTTAAATCAAGGCTTAAAACTTGGGTCACTTACGGTTTAGTTAACATGATAGTTTTGAAATCCAAAGATGAAGAAAAATTGATTTTTAGGTCATAGTAGCACTTTAAAAATGCAGTGTGTGAATATTGCTTTATTAGTATGCAGAATATGAATTTGACAATCTGAAAACCAAAAACTCTGGTTTTTTTTTGCTGCATACTGATTAAGACGTATTTACAGTGCTATGTGAATTTACGAGATGGTTTTCATCAAAGACCTCATGCCCCATTCAAATACGCAGAATTGCTCTTTTACTGCTAAGCGCTTTGTTTAACTTGTGTTAAATTTTACACTTTACTGACACTTAATAAACTATTGCTTTTATCTTGTATCATCTATAGAATCTTATTGCTTCATCTGTCGGTTTGATTGTGACGTCCGAGAACGTCGAAACGTAACCGATTCTAAGTTTATAGTTCTTAAAATGATTTTTAGTAATATTTCATCGACGTTAACAACGTTAACAAAGTCAGTCCTTTTTCATTAAGTTTAGTACTGAATGATTGGTAAAATAAGTGATAATGACATCTTGGTTTCTTTTGCTAAAATTAGAGAGGCAGAAAACAAGCGTTAATTTGGCGGCCTAAGTTTCATTTCGGTGACTTTCAGGGACAGATCCCCTCCGTAATCATACCACCGAACTCCTGTAAAACCCTCTCCGGAGTATTGGCCGTTGAGATTCGAGTGTTGGCAATTGTTGTACCACCACGCGCCGTTGCCTTGCTGAGCGCAGTTCCCACCGGATTTGTTATCATTGTCTCTATCTTTTGTACTGAATGTCATGTTGTTAAGATTATGCGTTGTTAAAGAATCTCCTGCTGTTCCTGAATATGAACCCACTTGAAGTCGATACAGCGCATGCTCGTCACCAATGGCGAACCTGCCGTACTTGGCATACGCTCTATCTCCTCTCCAGTCCTCCAAATCTACTCGCAGAGAGCTGGGTCTAGCGCCCGTAAGCCTGTGAATCTTGTCGTTTCCTAACCAGAACTCTCCTGTCAGCTGCCCAAATCCTGATTTGTAATCATTCTATCCCCGATAAAAGTCTACTGATCCATCTTGCCTTCTTTGAAACACGGTCCATCCTCCACCGTCAGTGCGCATGTCACAATACACATTGAATGATCCTTTGTCGTCCGGGTTTATTGAGTATACTCCACTCCGAGTGTGTCCTAATTTTAGGGCATCAGAACAATCTAGGATACCAAAGAACAATTCCATCACCAACCAGTCAGTCAGTCAGTCAGTCAGTCAGTCAGGTTCATTTGAACAGAAATTCGAAAGCTCTTTGAAACCGCCAGTCCTGAAACTCGTAAAGTCCTCAACAGGTTTATTTAAGTCACAGTTGCCAAGAAGGATCACTTTGTTGTCTGGGGGTGCTATTTAAAGTAAAATTCCAGCCTGTATCGTTATCCTATCAATTTTCTATGAACTATCCCGACTTTTTTCCATTTGCGAGGCACTTGAATCGATACCTTTGTCACACGTACAAGTAAATGTAATGGTAATTTCCGCAGAATGGACAGAGAACTACCTATTGAAACGAATAGGGAACGTCAATTAACAAACATAGTGATTTTGTAACAGTTAAATGAGATAAAATGTAACGAAGTGGATGACAGGACTACGAATAAGTAAAGGGATTATCCTCGCACTTACCAACACAGTTGGTAAGTACAACGAGTATAGAAAATCAAGCGCTTGAGAGGGTTTTGTTCAAGCGCGAATTAATATGATCTTCCAACATAAGTATCACAAATCTAAAAAAGCGGGAAGAGTAAACATAGGTATCTACTCAAAGAAAACACTTACCTCTCTGATATGCATCCACGATACTGACTGCAACAGCTTTGGATACTTCAGCACTTGTGGCTAGACACGTGTAATTCCCTACATCTTTAATTTTGAAGTCCCGGATAATCAATGCATCACTTGAACTGCGACTCAGTCTGCCAGAGGAAAGTTGTGTCCCTTGTCTTTTCCAGCTGATAATTGGTCTAGGGTCACCGGTTGCACTGCAGTTTATAATTACAGTATCACCTAGAATGACACGTATCATCTTTGGAGGAGTCACAATGAACTTAGGAGGCGGTACGACAACCAAGTGAGTTCGTTGTAGCACTTTCCCCAAAACATTACGAGCCGTACAAAGGTAGTTGTCAGAATCGGCTAAATTAACATTAAATATTTTCATCGCTGTGTCGTTAGTTTGTACTCTCCATTGCGGCAGCTGACCAAACGACCTGGTCCACGTGACCTCTGGTGTGGGATAGCCAGTTACGTGGCACGATGGGAGAGTAACATTATTTCCTTCAGCGACATAAACGGGTCCCGGATGAAGGGTTATGCGAGGACCAACTACAGTAGAGAGCAAAATAAGCATAACCATTAATTATTGGGATCTTTTTAAATATAATGTCTTGCCAGCGCGGTCTTCAAATAAGCACTGTAAAATCAATTGGTCGAGGAGACGTGTTTCAATGTTACAAACGTCACCTTCAGTACAAAGTGTTTGAAAAAACCCATTAGAGCTATAGGATTGGAACCAAGCGAAACATACATAATGAATCGCTTTAAAACCAACAACAATCTCCTTGAAAAAGAGAAACAGACGCGAAGAGTCAAATGGGCCAGTCGTAACGCCAAGGAAATTCATGCAGCTAGTCCTAAGCACGGAAAAACTATGCAAGTAACAACTGATTGGTTAGCAGTGACCGGCGCAACGGTTTGAAGCAAGAGTGAATTAAATAAGAGTGTTGTTATGGCATGGGCGCTGGGCTCCTCAGCACAGTCACAAATAAGTCTATTTTAGAATGCCCGTTACCGCAAAAATCAGTTGTCATATCCTTGAAAATACATGGAAGAAGCAGTTACGCGTGACATGGGTTCTTCTGACTGGTTAAATTTTGGCAGCCCTTTGTTTCGCACGCAAAGTGTATCTAAAAATAAATCCATTGTGACTGTTTTGGGGCAATACCGCAAAGTGATAGATCGACACTCTTATCTAATTCACTCTTGTTTGAAGCAAATCACGCCGAGGAGCAATGGAAAGGCAATCGGAGGAACATACTATGGACATTCAGTCGAAAATTTCCCCACACTGTACAAGTGTGTAAAAAGTGTCACGAATCAACTTACCATGGACAAGTAATCGAGCCACTGCCCGCTTTTGTCCCAAGATATTTGTCGCTGAGCATTGATACAAACCAGCGTCGCTTCCTTTTACATTCCTTATGACTAGATTTCCTTTTAAATCACCCGTCAGCTTCGATGCGGACTCTATTCCTAATCTACTCCACATCACGATAGGTTTGGGATTTCCACTGGCAGAGCACTGAAGTGAGGCTGTCCCTGTTTGGTTAACTGTCAACCTTTCAGGTAAAATGGATATAACAGGAGCTGAAATTGATTCTCCAGGCTCTCCTTTGGCCCCAGGGATTCCCGGTGGTCCATTATCTCCTTTCTGCCCCTTGGGACCGTTTTGTCCTCGCAAACACGGTGGTCCCATAATGCCTTGTTTGCCGCTTTTTCCAGGTGGTCCCTTGATCCCTTCATCACCTTTGTTTCCAGCTTTTCCCTTCTGTCCTCTTTGGCCCCGTGTTCCTTTCGGTCCGGTTGGACCGGGGGGGCCTGGTGGTCCTGAGGGACCCTGCACGTATCGGTCCTTTTTTGATCGGCAGAGTAGAAGCTTACCCTCCAACATAAGGTTGTTGATGTTTAGCAGAACCTCGCTAAAGACACTGTCAGCTTTCGTGCTGTTTTTTGATGAATCTGAATTGCGCCTGTTTCTATGGGGCTCGAGAGACTGCAGTCCTAACGATGGTGTTAAAAAAGTGTAATTTTGCCTTTGATCACAATAGAAAAATAAAAAAACCCCAAAGAAATAAAGAAATATCAACTCTAGATAAGGATTATAAAGTGTAGGCCCCTTCTCACATTCTTTGTTCATAAATTAAAGATCCCACACACTACTGTAAGAAAGGAGGCACGGTGATGTGGTCAGGTCTAATCGAGGGCCACAAGTTTATCAGCCTTTGGCTACAAAGTGCAACCTTCGTAATACACAGACTTCACGTCGCTTCACTTATTTGAGACTTTTACTTGAACTTTCTCATTACATTATCAGTGCAAATGTTGTCTGTCAAACCCGGTCTCAGGTTGAATCCGTTTTTACCTAGGTTCAATTGGTGATCCTCATTTTACCTAGGTTGAATATGCATTCTACCTTGTTGGTAAAGCAGCCATTAACCCACCCCCACCCCCCCCCCCCCCATTCCACAAAAAGGACTGAAAACACCTATACCTTTCCTCAAGCTCTGTCTTAGGCATCTCAACACATCTTCTCAATGTTTTGTGCCATGTTGTAGGCTTCTGTATTCATACACTTATCCCTTCAGTCTCAACATTGCAACATGGTAAAGGAACAAAAGAACCGCATTATGAACTTAGCGATACCCGAACTCGGAACTTCCAGATCTATAGTCCAGTGTCTTCATCACTATACCACAACGACCACAGGCACTCCAAGCTCATTGCCTGGGAAAGCCAACTGACATTCCCGACAAAAATATGCTGAAGGATTTGTATGAGTATCCCGAAAAACGACTTAAGAGGATAATTATATGACAAAATCCCCATTAAAAAACCTAACCTTATTGCCTTTCATGGTGGATCGCTTCCTTCCTTTCTGTTTTTTTTTTTCAGATTCGACGCAAATTTGAGCCATTCCTCGGTTGTCACTGGTGTAAGAAGATCCCAAGGCTGCACACTCCATTCTTGGAAGCCCACAAGTTGGAGTAAAATATTCCCAGATAAAATGTTCCTATGGTTACAATTCCACATCGGAATAAATTGATAAAGATTAAACTTTCAATTCAACCCACCAACAACTCAATAGCAGCCATGCGAGCGACCTCAGGCGTTATTTTGTTCACTCAGGCCAAACCAGAGCAATGCTGGATGGTTGAACTTGGAACCGACTTTGCAATCCTGTCCGCTTAACAAACTGAGCCCAACCGGGGTGCTGTACCGTAGTTTGTCAACGACACATGTGTTTTTAAAGTTCGTCAACACGAAGGAGGCGTGACTGTGATTGGACGAATGAGACAATGCAGTCATGTCGGGACCCAGGGGGATTAAAGGTAAGGCTTTTTAATGCAGATTTTTTTCATATAATCATATTCTTAATTAAGTCGTTTTTCGGGATTCCCATACAAATCCTTCAGTATATTTTGACGGCCATGTTGGCTTTTCCACACACTGAGCTTGGGGCGCCTGTGCAATGACGAACATGCTCAACCAAACACAGCTCCTTTCATTATTTACTTTTGTATAATAAGTCAATTGATATCCATGTATAATAACCATTTCTAATCCTAACCTGACCCTAATCTTTCGCTAGGCTTAATACAAGCTCCAGAAAGTTTATTCAATTCATCTGAGTGCCTAGATAAAATGGAGATCACAAATTTAACCTAAGTAACAACGGATTCAACCTGAGAACGGAGTTTACCGGCAACATAAATATTCTTATGCCATCACGTGATTATTTTCAGTCGTGACAAAATAATCTATCTCTTCACAATTTCTCGTTGTATTGCGACACTCTAAGGCTGCTCCAATTCTCTGCAATCACGAATTCTATTGTCTGTTCTCGAAAACCTTCTCTGTTCACGTTGTGGGCGAAACCCTATCTCTAAAGTCACTAATTTAAAATGGGACGTTCGTCATGTCATCTGTTTTGGATGCCTTAGCAGTCTGGGATAGTCACACTGTGTTGAAGCGTTTAAGTTTTCTTGAGTGAAATGTGACACGAGACTTTCGTATTATGAAAAAAATTTCCTTTAGATTTTCGTATGTCTTCACGTTTTGCATAGGAAAAGTGTTTAAAATATAAGTGCTACACGGCCAACGTTTGTATAAACGTAACCTTTCCTTGTACTTGGATAGGAAAAGGCTAGCATGTAAGGGTTATCCCATACAAGGGCTTTTGCCAACCTCTCTGAAAAAAAAAACTAATTCGAAGGTCACTAGAGAATTGCAAAATTAGTCCAAATCACATTTAATAGGACAGAATGAGCCCAAGCTAAGCTCATAGTTTTCCGCATTTAATGAATTCCGTACATACACTGAACATTCCAATTTAAAGTGCTACTGTAACGAAATTAGCATCTTTACTATCTAAACCATTTTAAGAGATAAACATGTAGTCTGTACGAGAAGAAGAATGATGTTTACTATTTTCAGATATCTCTTTTTTCCAGAGAAGTTCTTTAAATATGCAAATTAGACAAGGGATAACGTCATAAACTCAAAGGAATTTTGATCAAATATGATGAAAAAAGATCTCAGCCAATTTGTATCAGAACTGTATGATTCCTTGCAGTAAGATTCTAGTAGATGTGCTTCCCAATATGAGGATCTATGAGCGTGCCAGTTTTGTCACCATCGGAACATACTGGGTTCCAAACCTCCCCGATATTAAAGGCTTTGCTGGCCATTTTTGGCGTTCTATTTTGATATTTGCAAATGGTGCCTCATCCGCATGATCCTGCAAGCATGTAGATACGCTAGGTCAAGTTTCTGGCCTTGTTAAATGTTTTTCTAGTTTAAGATCACCAAAAATATTGAAATCAGGTTGGAGGGGACTGGAAAAGAGTGAGTTGCCATGGGAACCAATTTCTTTATGGACGTAGGTGTGTTGCCTGTAGAACTATTAGCCTACCAAGTTTCAATGGTCTCTGCAACAAATTGACCGAGATAGCGCTATTTATATACTCTATGTGGTATTGGGTTGAGTGAAGGACGTCATCATTCCTTTTCTTTGCATATTTTACACATTTTTCAAACTTAAATATCTTCGGAACCAATCCGAGTATTTTTAAGCGGTAAACGGCGTTTTTAATCTTTCCTGGAATTGTATCTGATAAACCTAAAAATTTTAAGGGATAAAAATTTGATCATAGTAGCACTTTAAGCTGCCTGTATGAAGATTTTCGGACCTCAACACAGCGTGTTTATCTCAATTAAGGCAGAGGGCCAAGTTTATGTCTCATGATTTTGAGGTATCATATCATTCCTTGGCCAGTGTTTGCGTTCACGCAAAGAAATGTGGAGAATTCGAAGGAGAAAAGAACCTTGTATCCTTCTGCTCTTCTAAAAGGGGTGCAGTACACTCAACATCACATTTAACGCATTATTGACACTATTATTCACCCTCAAAAGAATAGTTGAACATCGAAACTATACTCAGAACATCCGACTGTAATGCTCTCGTTCTTCGTTCTTGTTTAGTTAATACTATTTGGTAGGACACCACTGAGAAGCAGACATAAGTTCTTATAACAATAACCGTGCTTCAAATTCCTTTCATTAACTTGTACTGGCATATTGAAACTCTAAACCGCTTTTCCTGTTCCGGTTATGTTTACTGAATATAAATGCATGCTTGTCTATCTCTCTCTTTATGCGGAAACATTAAAGCTATGTTTGCTGTCCTTTCCCTGTTTGTGAATAGCTTAGATAAAAGGAAGCAAAGCTCTCGGAAAAAATTAATTTCGCCCTAATTTAACGTACGTTGTACATGTCTAATCAACCTTGACACGGCTGGATCACTCGACGGTGCTTTTGTCGCTACGCCACTCACGGTATTTTTATATTCAAGAGCTTCTATCCTCTTCTTGTAATCATTCAGCTCAAATTCAATTCTCAAAAATCCCGCGCAATACAATGCAATCGACAAAACAGAAATGACGTAAGCCAAAGAAAGCGAACCCTGTTTCTGAGAAGTCATTTTGGCTCCCTTCAAAAAACTCTTGCGAAGCCTGCTATGACCCGTTACCCCAGTACCGAAATGGCTTGGAAGGGGGGTTGGGTAAATTACTTGCACCACAGACTCATGGAACAATCTATTGTAGGCCGTGTCACAGTATAGGTCACGCGTTACGTGTCACGTGTGCATTATGTTAAGGGAGCGCACACTCTGCCATCCGCCAGAAGGAGGTCACGTCAGAACTTCATCGCTTCACCAGAGCCGATGATATCCGATGTCGACTTCGTGATGACGTTCAAATTTGAATTCTAGATGAGGGCATACTCTAAAAAAACACCGTAAATCAACCTTTTGACTGAAATTTAAACCTTAATTAATAGTTTTTTTGGTAAGAAGTCAGAAAGTAGGCCCAACCCCTTGAACCACTCCACCCAGGCTAGCCCGTACGGATACTTGACTATCATACCTGGAAACCACGAACCGCCCTGAGAGCAGCGAAAGAACCTCGATCGTATATCGTCAAAAACAACAAGTTCCTGTGTGCACAGTCCCACAGCAGTCACGAGACCACCATCACCATCCAGCCCGGTCATGGAGCCACCCGCAAGTTCAGACGATCAACCACCAGGAGACTTCCCCCACATATGGTTCACTCAACAGTCTTCTTGGATAAGAACAAGAAACGTCATGCCACGTCTCACCAATTTGTCTCACTGTCCTAAATAGACCATTTTACAGTTGTAGCTAGGTTACCTGTTCTAAGAATGGAAACGAGGCTGCCGGTGACCAGTTTAGATACAAACCTTCGTGCCTCTGTAATGTTAATATGGACTAATTAGAATTGCAACAACATAATTTACATAATAAAGACAGTGGGGGATGTATCAACACAAGGTCACCGGAAGCCTCGTACGCATTCATAGGCTAGGTCGCTGAGCAAAACAACTGTAAAATGGCCTATTCACTACTTGCACAATCCCATAATACATCTCTTCCCCCTTTCCCCCCCCCCCTTCCTCCAAAACGTTTGCAATTTTTCCAGGTCTGTCCCCTGTAGTGTTTCGTGGTTGGGAAGGTAGGGTCAAGGTAAATGCTCGGAGATACTAGCTACAACAAGCCACTATTCATCTGAGTGAAAAATAATTGGGAGGGTGACCTTTACACTCAGTCTCAAAGTCTGCTTTAGATTATTGGTTTAGTCCACGGTTGGGGGACTCTGTCGCTCACTCCTTGGAGCTCACTCGATCAAGTCGACTCAGTCGAGCATCTCGTTTTAGTCGCGAGAGATTAAGCATCACGTTTACGGCTAACGGCAAAAGTCGGACTAAAATTTGCATTTCGCCAAAAATGGAAGAAACTCGTTTGATATATGTAACATACCCAACCTCGTTCCCAGGGTCTTTCCTCTCTGCCTCTGTTGTCGTTGAGAAAAAAGACCCTGGTTCAGGCTGATCACGTGCCACCCAAAATCTGGGAGGTAACCCAAATATGTGTTAGGGGAGGGGAAGCAATGTAGGCCTTGTCAATATTGCGATTGAGGGAATCCGAGCACGCATTTGATTTTGTGGTCAGACGAGCATCGATAAAACGTTTTCCTGCAAGTTACTTTATGCACTGCAAATGGAATTCAACGTGAAAGGTAAAAGGTTGTTGCCAAATCGATCGGACGCTACAGAAAATACACTAGCGTCGTTCGAATTTTCAACCGTGTCGTACGTGTGAATGTCCGGATTCAAGCTCAAGTGAGCAGTAGAATTGAGGTAATGACGAAGCTAAGAATGCTAATAGTTTGCGACACTTTTAAATAAAAGAAGGTTTTGCCGTGGAAGAAAACAAGTGAAACGTTTCCAAGGGAAACAAACATGTTCAGCCATCGATCAGCCAGTATCATGTTTTATATGTCATGTATCGACCTTAAATCAAACTGTATGAACATGTCATGTTCAGGTATTGTATTTTGTTCTTTGATTTCCGTTTTTTTTTCGAATGTTAAACAAAGTAATTCCTAAGTCGCAAGCTTTTACAGCGAGTAGACAGTTTTTCAACAACTTCGGGCAAATCATCGTTAAGATATCTCTTACAACTGCACACAGTTAAACATTAATTTATAACGCAAATCGTGAAGTATATTTTTAGCCCCGGTAAAATAAAAAAGACATTTTATCATGCAAACGTAGAGTTTGGTGTATTGTTTTATGATAGTGTATGTTCTGTACAAGCAAAATTAGCTACTAACGAAATCAATTATTTTTGTGAACGCCAATCGCCGCTCGACATGACTCAGAGGTCTTATCGGTCACAAAAGCTTGACCGCTTTTGTGGAAACTCATCTCCTGCGGGAATATATCATCAGCTCTTTTGACCTTTTTGAAACTTAGTAATACATTGTAAAGTAAAAGATCATTTATTTAAAAAAATGCCTTGTCAAACGAATACGCTTTCGCCTAGTTGCGCGATCAAAATATAACGAAAAACCTACGGAACCTAGTGGGAAAATGTTTGTCGAGGAGTGCCCCGTGACCAGCCTGAACCAGGGTCTTTCTCCTCAACGACAGAGGAGGCAGAGAGTAGAGACCCTGGGAACGAGGTTGTAACATACCTTGCAGCGCCAAAAACGTTGCAAGACCAGTTGCAGAAACCGCAACTGGTGCTGGTTACCAACAATTTGTAACTTGTAAAAAGATTTATTTCTAGGTCATCTTCAGCCTTGTGTAGATAAAAATCCGGAAGACCGCACTGTTTTGATATTAGAATACGTCGGAAAACCAAAGTAGTCATCGAACGTTCGAATGCTAAACGCCTTTCAAATAAAATTCACATTAAAGATACCTCGCGTCTTTTAATAATGAAATCTACACAAATGAATCATTAACTCGGGTCCTCAGAGAGAACCTTAAGCCCACGGAGGAGGAGAATCTGGATACCGAGAACTGAAAATAACGGTGATGGGAAATACAAGTGATGTGAACACTCCGCAAGATTTCGCCCGATGTGGATTTCAAGCCAAATTTTCATTCTTCGTTAAATAAACTAACTACAACTGCCGATAAAGAAGATCAGGGAATACTCTATATTGTTGTGTGCGCTTTTGCCGCTTTAAATCGTAAACGTAGCAGTAAAATACGCTCACAACCGCACTGAATCTTCGCACAAGTTGCGTCGTTACACAACCTATGACGTCCAAGTCCTCAACTCGATCCCAGGCCTTTGTCTCATATTCTCCTTAAAATACGCGAGGTTCCTTCGCATTTTAGATATGTTCTCGCAACAGAAATAAAATTGTTTTTGTATACTTCTTAGACCATTACAGTTTAGATTTAAAGATAAAAATGGTGGTGAAATTGCGAGTCATGTGCACTTTAAGAATGGTCATTTGACGGCATCTCCTCTTGATCAGCACATTTAGATACTACATGTACTGCAGTATTTCGCCTTAGGCTCGTTTTAAGGGCCCACAGACGGATTTTTCGTGCGTTGCTAAGGAAGTGAAATGCTACTTCCGGTAACGACGCCATCATATCATGAGCTGACAAGAAAACCCACTCACAAGCAAAAGTCACCGTACAAACTGTTCTTTCCATCGAAGGTTTTTCCTCGCCCTTCCTCGCGCTCGTTCTCAGATCAACTGCGCATGCGTAAACGAACTGACTTCCGGTTTGAGAAAAAAGCTAAATTTCCGTCGGTTTTAAATTGAATTAATTTTTTTTACATGGCACGTTTCACCCCCAAATACAGAATATAGCTAGGCATTGATTTTTTAAAATCGTCTTTTTTGAAAACGTTATGGGTATTTCAGTATCGTTTATGTCTTGGCTGGATGCAAAAACGAATACAAATTATCAAACCATCGATTAAATACCCAAATTGCGTAGCACGGAGACAAATTTAGAGTTTTCTTTTATTGGTCACGTGACCATGGGCGTGGTATGATGACGTCATATTTAGGGTCATTGGCTTACAAAAGTTGGAAACTGACCAAAATAATGCCAAATTCTCTCAAATTACTTAACCATTACACCCTTAGCAACGCAC
>NC_090871.1:23413850-23416350 GCF_036669935.1 Montipora foliosa | reverse complement strand
ATATGCTGTTTGTTCATGAGGATTTGATTTCAAGAAATAAATATCATTCATCATGGCTTGTAATGTTTAACATGGGAATTTAATTTTAGTGTTAAATAACTCCTGTTCGTAGTTCCTGCGGTACAAATAGCTTGTGAAAACCTATTTTACCAACGTTAGTTTAAATTAGTTAGGCACTGATAATTATACACCTTGAACAAGAAAATCGATTTTTCAGAATTAATTTGTGCGTGTTATGCACAACTTTATTTAAGTAAACAAGTGACAACTGGTGCTTATGCAGCCAATACCTGAAGTAAACTCTTGTATAGTTTTTGACTTTTGGAAGGAGATGAGTTCAAAATGAGCAATATTTTTGTCTAATACTGTTAACTCTTTCCATTCATAGTGAATATCGTCATCTGTGTAAAAAACTGCAATTGAAGGAAGAGCATTAGTTAGCTTCATGAACTGTATTAGCCTGCGTATCGCTGCGTAGAAAGCGCTCAAGGGGAATTGGGAAATGGGACGGGACCAAAGGTCGCCTGATACACATTGTAAAATTTGTGATACACTACTGATCAGAGTCTTGAGGCCGACTTTGAATGAATACGTTGGTGCTTCTTTACTAGCATACCCATTTCAACTTTTGTCATATCTGTTTTTCGTTGTGATTAATTAGTTGCTTATCTTGTACATTAAGCTTGCAAATATCACTAACGTATGTTGAGGCATATGAAACGTTGAAGTAAAATGTAAATTCAAAGGATGCGTTTGTATCTCATGTTTGTCACCTCTGCGTGTGTTGTGTCTTAGTAAGGATGGAGTGTGGTAAAGGAACCGAAATGTATAGGAATTTTGAATTTTATAATAAAGAAGAGCTTGTGTTGATTCATGCTGTGCTCTCCTTTTGTAAAATGCCAAGAAATGAAATAAATATATTAGGTTATCCTTGTTTTTCCTGTTCAGTGAAAGGCGTGAGTGCAAATATTTAGTTGGAAAAACGTGGTACGTAACAGTACAGTCCTCGAACACAGTTACTATACACATTTATTACGTAAGTATGGAGATTTACGTACATTTCCGAGATTAAATAAAAATGACATACGATATTTTCACTAGTGAAAAATTGTCGTATCGGCCTTTTGATTGGTGAACATTATGTTGAACTTTGGCGCGAGTGGCCTGTGCACCGACAGCGGGAGTGAAATTTCTAAACATCAGCGGCCGACTGGTGCATGGTTTTCACTGAAGTTTTTGATATTTTATTGCTTAGTTTCCTCCACAAAATACTTCAGGAGATCTTAAAAAGTTTTAAAAGTGCTCAAGCGAGGTATGGAAGGTAAATATCTCTTTTATTTCAAAAATATTTTGCTATTTGTTTCGGGCTTTTGTTCACTGTCGGTGGTTTGATAGCCCCTCGATTAACACTATACCTCGTTAAATTTATGATCTCTGCACTTATATAATAAACAAATTACTTCATGGTTGGCTCGTTTGTACGACTTTTATTACTCACTCGTTGTGAAGGATGGATCGTTAAACTCACTCGTTTGCTTCGCTCACTCGTTCGCTAACGCGATCTTTCATAACTCGTGAATAAAAATCGTACGCACTCACCAACCATAAAGTAATCTATATATCTGATTAAATTTTTTGGTGTGTAGTATCGTGATCAGGGATTATTTTTCCATCGTCCAACATGCTCTGCAAACATTTTTGGAAAGAAAACTTATTCCTGGGTACAATATCACGAAATATATGGATTCAACTCTTGCGGTTTTGTTTCGGTAACTTATTGAGTTGAATAATAAATTTGTATATACATTCGAACTATAGATGACTAAGAAAATTCATGCGACGTAACTATTAGAGTGTAATGTGAAGTGCTAGTTTTCTACCCATGTAAACCATGTGAGCGTTAGCCCTACTAATGGAATTGGTCCAACACAAGGACAGAGAAAGACTCACCCTGGGCGGAGTTCCCTGTTCTTGGGTGGGCCCAATTCCATTAGTAGGGCTAACGCTCACATGGTTTACATGGGTAGAAAACTAGCACTTCACATTAAATTTTAATAGTCAAGTCTGTTGACATAAGTGCTACACGGTCAACGTTTGCAAAAACGTAACCCTTCCTTGTAAGAAAATTCATGGTCACGTTAAATTACCTAACCACACTCCTCAGTTATAAAATTGTCCGTCCTTAATGGCTGAAAAGGCAACAAAGTGCAGGTACTTACAGCTCGTTAGGTTTAAGAAGCACTTCTGTTTGTCCATAGGAAAATAGTGAAATTGCATGGAACAGGATATCGTCATACTGAGTCTACAAACAAATCCAAAAAAAAAAAAAAAAAAATAGAAATTGCGATGAAAGATAATAACACTCTCCACTTCACGTAATCAATATTGGTCATAACACCACTAGCAGTCCTAGTATACTCCACATAAGCCAGTTTCATGCGTTCTGACTGTTAAACGTGATCACTTTGGAGATTTAAATCAAGGAAGCAAATGCCCTTCA
>NC_090871.1:23402295-23403750 GCF_036669935.1 Montipora foliosa | reverse complement strand
CGTTGTGAAGGATGGAACTCGGGTTACACTCACTCGTTTTGCTTCGCTCACTCGTTCGCTAACGCGATCTTTCATAACTCGTGAATAAAAATCGTACGCACTCCCCAACCATAAGTAATCGATATATCTGATTAATTTTTTGGTGTGTAGTATCGTGATCAGGGATTATTTTTCCATCGTCCAACATGATCTGCAAACATTTTTTGGAAAGAAAACTTATTCCTGGGTACAATATCACGAAATATATGGATTCAACTCTTGCGGTTTTGTTTCGGTAACTTATTGAGTTGAATAATAAATTTGTATATACATTCGAACTATAGATGACTAAGAAAATTCATGCGACGTAACTATTAGATGGTATGTGAAGTGCTAGTTTTCTACCCATGTAAACCATGTGAGCGTTAGCCCTACTAATGAATTGGTCCAACACAAGGACAGAGAAAACTCACCCTGGGCGGAGTCCCTGTTCTTGGGTGGGCCCAATTCCATTAGTAGGGCTAACGCTCACATGGTTTACATGGGTAGAAAACTAGCACTTCACATTAAATTTTAATAGTCCAGTCTGTTGACATAAGTTGCTCACGGTCAACGTTTGCAAAAACGTAACCCTTCCTTGTAAGAAAAATTCATGGTCACGTTTAATTACCTAACCACACTCCTCAGTTATAAAATTGTCCGTCCTTAATGGCTGAAAAGGCAACAAAGTGCAGGTACTTTACAGCTCGTTAGGTTTAAGAAGCACTTCTGTTTGTCCATAGGAAAATAGTGAAATTGGCATGGACAGGATCGTCATACTGAGTCTACAAACAAATCCAAAAAAAAAAAAAAAAAAAATAGAAATTGCGATGAAAGATAATAACACTCTCCACTTCACGTAATCAATATTGGTCATAACACCACTAGCAGTCCTAGTATACTCCCACATAAGCCAGTTTCATGCGTTCTGACTGTTAAAACGTGATCACTTGGGAGATTTAAATCAAGGAAGCAAATGCCCTTCAAAATATCAATCATGTTAATGACCTATGCAGCAGGGTAGCCAAAGTAAGGGCGAGGTGCAGCTCTGTGAGAAATTGGTTTTTTAAGTTAATATCTGTGTCCTAAACAAATACCTGGCACTGAAGAGAACATCTCCGTTAGGTGAAATACGTAATCCCTCACTGGCAGGTATTGCGCTGTCGGTCTGTACAGCCTGGATTGACTTGATGCCGTAAATATACGTATCGGGGGGTCCATAAGTAATTTTTGACAAGATCCACTTTAAAAACGATGAACTGTTTTACCGCCTGCTTGATGTTCATCGTACGCCAAATTTGGATCATGCCAGCGCTGCCTGAAGAAGAACTCCAGCGAAAAATCCATATCTCCAGTGTCCACTTGAAGTGAAGCGACTCAATAGAAACGTTGACAAGTACAGCATCATCTAAAAGTGTGGAGCAAAGGGCGATCAAA
>NC_090871.1:23379795-23387295 GCF_036669935.1 Montipora foliosa | reverse complement strand
GCGGCGATCCAAGTTGGAGAGGTGAGGATTTAAATTTTGACATAGCGCTGTATTGCCGTGCTATTGCCGTGGAGGGGATTTCAATTTATGTGTGCACTATACTCAAGTCTGATAGAACTTGATATTGTTGTTACGGTCAAAAACTGGTGTAATTTTATCATCTTATTTTCGATAGGGTAAAGATGGAATCGGTAAACTGCTGTTGTCCATCATTTGTAGAACATTGTGGTGACCTCCCCTCGAGTATTTCAGCTGGCAAATGTAACACGAGAAGCAGTGTTGCATCGAATAAAAAGAACACAACTGGTGCATGTGGCCACTACAATGAGATTTGACCTGAAGACGTGTTTTAAGTATCTTTTGGTGTCTGGCAAAAAAGCAAAGAAAGAAATTGTGCGTTCTTTCGTGAACAAAACAGTTACTTGGCGTCTGCAGGAATTTAACTACCCTTTTAACTACCAGTCGTATAAATTTGAACGATCACGACTATAGCTCTCAGAATTTTTGAAGATCATGACCAATTATTAATGGGGAAACCTTGCTCAAACCAAAAAGTTGACCTTTTGTTTTCAAAGTGAAGCTAAATTGCAGAATACCCAGCCCTTTATTTGCTCTTCAAACAACTGAACTGGATTTGAACAGGATTTGAAGCCGGAATTTCGAATTCTACTCTTTAGGAACCACTTCTTTCCGCTTTACCACTCAGAAACAAGACACCGAGTGTTCTTTAAAAAACAAGACGCCTGGAGGCATTAACGTTGGATGCGTTGGTCGTTGAATGGATAACCACACTCTCTCTGGTTACACGTGAATAAAATAAATTTAATAAGGACTGAGTACTAGTCACCACAGCAGACCGTCTTTTGACTTGTCACGCAGAGGCTAACTCAGTACATTATAAACGGTGTTACTTGTACTGTGTAGACAGATGAATAATGACGACGAGCAAGGGTGGCACGGTGGGTTAGTGCGCGGCACTGAGTTCGATTCCCGGATCTCGCATCCTTGTTTCGACTTCTTTCCTTTCAGTGTAGCTTAAAAGTACAAGAAGGGATTACGTTTGTTCAAACGTTGGCCGTGTAGCACTTACATTTCTGACTACACTAACACGAGACTTCAGTGTGAAAATAGTTTATTGTGGGCACGTCAGTCAGTCTGCTGAACAAAATGACCTCCGTTTACCTGAATTGGTTACAAACTGCACATCAGATAACACCGCCCGTGAAAATACACAAAATATACTACATTACTGAAGGAGTAAACTAAGAAAAAGTGCCGTGCCAGATACGAAAAACCACTAAAAACCGCCCTAGAAGTAGCCAAAAATATGTGGAAACGTATTCCTCATCTAATGCAACGGCACCAGACCCCGAGGAAAGGGTCTACTACTACTATCAAGGAAAAATAAGCAGACAGCACAGTTCAAAAGTTAAGAATGACGAACAACTCCCGCCAAACTCCTAAATAGTCCTAACCTATCCCAGAGCCACCTACGGTCCTCTACTTCGTGCCGTCAGAATATTCAATTTCTGACTAACTCGTTCCCATGTCACTCGACCGTGAGAAATTACACTTTGAACAAACTTAACTGATTAGAGTGTAATCTGAAGTGCTAAGTATCTACCCCATATGAACCATGTGAGCGTTAGCCCTACTGATGGAAATGGGCCCACACAAGGACAGAGAAAAACTCTGGCCAGGGTGGGAATTGAACCCACGACCTTCGGGTTACGAACCATGTGGGCTAACGCGCACATGGTTCATATGGGTTAGACACTTAGCACTTCACATTACACTCTAATCAGTTAAGTCTGTTCAAATATAAGTGCTACACGGCCAACGTTTGAAAAAAAACGTAATCCGTCCTTGTACTTGTACATGTTAATTGCCGTGACTTTAAAATCGTCAGTTCCCACGGCCTGCTTCCGTCTGACCTTGTAGCTCAGTCGGTAGAGCAGCGATGATCTAACCCGAAGGTCGTGGGTTCAAATTCCCACCCTGGTCAGAGATTTTCTCTGTCTTTGTGTGGGCCCATTTCCATCAGTAGGGCTAACACTCACATGGTTCATATGGGGTAGATACTTAGCACTTAACATTGCACGCTAACTTGTTTAGCTTAAAAGTAGCTTTAAATTCCCGTACAACGGAGCACTGAGGGAGAGGGGGGAGTAAACTGAGCGCGCCGTCGACCTCAGGTTTGTCAGTTGAATTACTGTTACGAGTTATCCACGTTAAATTTGGTTGCTATACTTATTATTAAAGCTGGCATACGAAGCATTAGGAATTCAATTCGATTGCCAGTTACAGATGTTAGTTTGGTTGACACTGATTCGTCAATGGGGGACCTTTTGGGAGTGAAAGGATTAATTAATAAATGCCTTCCTCTTATTCATAAATACGGGTACGTAGCGGCACATAAAAAAAAATAATTTCGGGATTCGCTTTCAGCACTGTTTTAACGCTAACTTTGACTGGTTCTGGAGGTAGCCAGGCACACAGTGGTTTGAAGCACAAAGTTGAATACACAAAACCAAATTAACAAACGGAACAAATCAATCTATTTGTCAATTTTACGGCCAACCTATCTCACGAAGAGAATGGTATCTTTATTTTTCTCCGAAATATGATCATGCATAGATGTGCGTTATTCTAGAACAAGAATTATGGCTGATCAGCTACCAACGCTGTCCAGCGCCACGTCAACTCTTCAAAGAACAAGAATGAAATAAAAAAAATGAAGACAAGAAAACAAATGCAGCGACACGGGATGTGCGGCCACCCATCCAAGTGAACCCCAGCCAACAATTGGCAGGATATTCACCTTCAAACATGATTGTAAATTGACTCTTTCAAACTCTTCTGCTTTTGGTATAGTATTCTAGTGTTGTTTTCTTCCTTTAGTGCGTTTGTCAATAAAGTGATTAAAAAAAAAAAAAAAAAAAAAACAGCCAACAAGGGATTAAATTCAATGACAAGGACAAGTACGTGGCTAACTACCATATGAGATTACGATGACGGTTAACCTCAACCAAATTTTAGACGTTGTCTGCCTATGGCATCCCACGTATTCGTACATAATATATAAAAATACGTACATATCCTTTAGTTTAAACAAGACGGCAATCTCGACCCCAGAGCTCTTCTCTTGACTGAGGGAGAGAGGAGCTCTGGGGAACCCTGAAACAAAGTGTCTCTTCATTGGTATTCGTGAAGAACAACCAAGAGCGTCTTTAATTGGTGAATTCATGTTAGCACGAGGAGTGAGCAGGCGCCGTAAGGTTCAAATAGCAAATTATTGGCTATAAGAACCCTACGGCGCATGTTCTCCCACAGAGAGTTTCCCAGAGCCTTGGGTTGATCCAAGGTTCTGGTGACGAGAATGATGACAAGAAGAAGGATTAAAGCGCAATTGTTGTGGGGTCGCGTATGCAGGATATAGATACAAATTCAGGATAAACATTTAAAATCAGTTTAAAACATACAACAATGATAACTAATAATGTTAACATAATATTGACCAAAACCTACAATCATTAATACATGGCTATCACAATAAGAGCAATAAAAGCTAAAAACAGAGAAATTCTTGATCAAAACTGGGAACCGACTGAGCTGACTGATCACTGAAATCACTAAGATAATGCGGAAGGTGCCTCCTCGTTAAATAAAATAGTTTAAATCAATTGAACCTTATTCATGTACTAACTTAAGGTGATCCACTTGCAATGTCGATAAACGTCAGCAGATGGCATGTCGCAAGGCAAGTTGTAAATCACTCTTGCCGCTCTTCTTCGGTGAAGCATTTCCTTTGATTTTAGTTGCTCTGCTTTTTATATCATGTGTTTAATTCAGATAAGGCTGTGTTTAAAGACATCACAACGATATCTACAATATCGCCAACGCAATAGACAGTGGTGTCGTCTGAACACGGAGCCAGAGGGGACTGAATTTGTCAGGTTATTTGTGTATAAGACGAACAGGGTGGTGTCCTTGTGGAATACCACATCTATCGTTCACAAAATTATTATATTGCTGAGGGGGGCGTGTACTACATAAAGTTGAGTTCGGTCCAATAGATAGTATGTCAGCTGTGAAAGCACAAGATTGGAGCACAAATTTCAAACTGATATTTCAGCTTATTTAGTAATATCGCGGCAGACACGCAAACGAAAACCTTTCTGAGATCTATAAACGCTACAGTACTTACCACCTTGTTCTCATCAACAGCCTTTGTCCGGGTTGTAGATAGGTGTACAAGCAGTAATTCTGTAGAGTACCCCTTACGGTAGGCCCACTGATTGTTTGTAACTAACCTATCAAGGAAAACATGGCGGACGATTGTGTGAGACAAGAAGCGATATTGGTCTGTAATTGCCAGTGTCTGCTGCATCGTCTTTCTTAGACACTGGAACTAAACGAACCTTTTCAAGTCGATAAAAGTTTCACCAACTCGAAAAAAATACGCACTTAACAAGACAATTTAAGCAAATTCCCCTTTATAGACACCTGAAAAATTTAGGTGGCCCCAATGAGATTTGAACATCGCAGGATAAAGTAAACCTGATGAATGGATTATTTGCCAATATCAGCTTATTACTTGGAAAAAAAGGAACAACCATTTTTCAAAGGAGAGCGAATCCGCAGTGTTCAATTCGTGTCTTTATGAGCTTCATTCCAATGAAAGATAGTTTGTCGTTTTTTGCCACTTCCATCGTGAAGTTAATTGCTGGGTGTGCCTCCTTTAATGTTGCTAGGAAAGCCGTAGCAGCTGGAGAATTTTTAATTCCCGCAGCTAAGGTGTCATCCACGTATGTCTTATAAAAGAGTGGTAACTTATTCTCGCTTTCTAGTTTATCTTCGATCGAACTCATAAATGTGTTCGCCATGACTGGTCCAAGGGGTGATCCCATCGCTACTCCATCAATTTGCTCATAAAGACTGCCATTGATTTGAAACAGCTGATGTTTTGTGGCCACTCGTAGAAGCTCAACAAGGTAATCTTGGTGATGTTAAATTGCTGACGACATTAGAATAGCAGAGGCCAAACTACGGTTAATAAATCAGTAATGAGTTGTTTACGAATTCAAATATGATCTGTGTGATGCTGATAACAACGTATGTTGAAAATACCCGCCGACACCTTTCCCAACACATTGATAGACACGAGCACTCCGCTATTGCAATACACCTGCGTGTCGCCCACAATCAGAGGAACAAAGATATTCAGGAACAATTTATCATCCTTAAGAAATGTCGTAGGAAATTTGAATGCCTAATTTATGAAATGTTCTTCACCCAACAAAAGAAACCTAAACTCAACATGCACTTAGTCTGACTCTATCAGAGCAAAACGATTTAGTACATAATCAACACTCTTTACATTCTACATTGTAGTCTTTAATCATATGCAACTTGACTTCTACACGCTCTTACTATATACGAACTCATTACATTTTAGTCTCTTAGTTTTTATGAATTTGAAAATGATGAACGAGACATCGAAACGTCATTCAAAATTTTTATCGCTGATTCGTATTCTTAAATAGTAAATTAGGAATTAATGATAATCGTTAACTCAGAGGTAAAGGGTTGACCTCGCTCAGCTGGAAGAACCTCCCCACCCCCTCTGCCAAGAACGTACTGTATTGTGGTTCAGGGAAAAAATGCGGGGACTGATTGGTTTCATGCACTGGTTTGTCTTTACCTATTAGAGGGATTGCTAGTGAGCCAGTTTAGCTAGGAGTGACTGTTCGTTTGCAATTCCTACCTGCTGTAGGAGTGGATAACCTGGTTTTTGTGTAACATTGAAATTTAGAATCTTCTTGGGGTAAATTGGGCCGGTGGGGTCTCAGTTTACAAGACAATGAATATGCTTTGACCGCCATGTTATGATAAGACAGTGTTAATAAAAAACGCGTATAATCGTTTGCCTCACGTTGTAGTCAATTAAGTTGAAGACCTCGACGTTTCGACCGCTTACTGCTGATCTTCCTTGTCCTCAGTGATGAAGAAAACCAGTAAGCAATCGAAACGTCGTGGTCTACAATCTAAGTGACCAAAGCGTAATGAGACAAACGATTATACGTTTTTACGGAAGTGCATGGACTTTTGGGTTTTATTATTTACTCACCACCATGGTGACCAATAACCAACTCTTTTGCGAAAGAGAATGTTTGTTACTGTTAAATGTTGTTATCTATTTTCGATTGGGATGAAAAAAACAAATCGGAAAAGTCACTCGGATTTACGAATTTTGAGGTTGAGACTCTGTAACACGCAACGGATTGGTGGTCTTTGTGCAACTTTGGCGAAAGCGCTCGTTAGCTGAATATGGCGCCTCATTTGGCCTATCCAATGGTCCGGTTAATGCACCACCTTCACTGGATACGCGGTTGATACATCGGATATACTGTGAAACATTCATATTCCTATCATATGCGGTGTATAGTATGGGATTTGTTGCCTCGTTGACGAGACCTCCTAAAAAGGAAATTTCGAAAAGAAGGTCACCATGGTACACACTTTCTGTTCCCAAGACGATTCTGTGAATACTCAAGACAAAAGTTGGTGTCCAGCAAATGATAAAGGCAACCGTGATCAAGCATGCTGTTCTTGTCACACGTTTTTGACTTCGCCGCAAGGCAACTTCTGCTGGTGGTACTACTTGTGCATTGCTGGTGTTTCCAAGCGTTATGGAAAGCACGTGATAATAGCACCAGCAAATAACACACAACGGCAAAAAAAACATAAGCGCAAAGACAACGGCTTCAAAAATATTGTCCAACCACAGAACAGGAATAGCAAGTGGTGTGCACGTCAGTTTGTGATCCACATCAACCACTTCAGCCATATAAAGATATGGAACGGCGATAAACGAAGGAAATAACCAAGAAAAAGCTATCATCTGCTTTACAAGAGTGGGTCTGAGTTTCGGAAGAAAAGGATGCGCTAGGCTTCGATATCGATCGATGGCGATCAATGCATGAGTCATGACGGTTGTTCCTGATGTTGAGATCTCAACGAACTCGATTATCTTACACAGGGCTGCTCCAAAAATCCACGAGTCCAATGCTTCTCTTACCATTTCAAAGGGACAAAACAACACACAAATTACAAGATCTGAGATAGTCAAGTTGAGGATAAATTGATACGTTGGGCGTCTTCTTAGCAGAATCTTACGGTTTTTCATCAAGACATAAGCGACAATAACATTCCCAAGTATGGCAAAGAGTGTCACGTTGCCCAAAATGGAAGTCTTGACCACATTCGAGGTCGAGGCAGTCATTTTCACCACATACGGTTACCTTAGTAAACAATTTTTTTTTTCAGTGAGCTTTACTGAGAAATGATTTCCATCTTCTGCGATCAAGGTACTAGTCCAATATTCATTAGGACAGCGATATCAGACTTTTTTCTCTCGTATTGCATTACCGCTAAGGCAATTGTTATAACGATGCATAATTGATTGTACGTGTTATTAAATGACGTAAACAGTGTCAA
>NC_090871.1:23347295-23372295 GCF_036669935.1 Montipora foliosa | reverse complement strand
TAAAATCCAACCTCGTTCCCAGGGTCTCTCATCTTAACGCCTGGGACGAGCGAGGAGAGACCCTGGTAGGGTCTGGTCACGTGTCTCCCATAATCTGGGAGATGAAAATTTATCCAATGAAGGGAGGGGCGGCTTAGTAAAAATTTTGTCTATACTGAGACTACGGGAGTGCGGAATGTGTTGTCACCAAAACAAACCAAGTTTCACGTGCTGCGGTATGTGAACATATGTTCTTCTGCGGCTATGTCCAGCGATAATAGTTTGCAAACGGCGAAGAAAACATATACATCGTCTGTCATAAGTTGCTGTAGATTGTGCGGTTCAGTCAAAGACGTTTTACATTGTAAAAATCTGTTCAAGAAGGCCACTGAAGAATTGCTCGCCTTAGCCGAGGCTGTCTTTGGAGGAACTTTACAACGCCATGAATTAAGGCCACAAACGCGACAAACGCGACAAATTCCTTGTTTAGAGAGGACCCTTCCCTAGTGTTTTCAATTGTCACGGAAGCACGTGACCAGACCCTACCAGGATCTCTCCTCGCTCGAGAGACCCTGGGAACGAGGTTGCCTAAAAATATCACTTCCGGTCACCGCACTTGGTTATCCCTAATAAAGGCGATAGTACGGAAACTTTACGTCGATGACGTTTTCTGCCTTCGGTATATATCCGTCGATGACGTACGGAAATGTGAAATTAACCTATTATTACAACAAGTTAACGCATTCCATCCTTCTTTAAATAGGAGAATTATTCAACAAGCCATCATTGAGACATCAAAATCCCGGCATTAAAAGCCAACTGACACCATTTAATATACACACTACACCTCCTGTCACCCACCAAGTGTCAAAAGACTCCATACAAACAGACTTCCATGCAGGAGGCCACTTCCAGCTTTAAATAAGACAAGAAGCAAGCGGCTATCCTAAATGGCTAGTGGAGACAATACTGTCTGAGATCGATCACCTTTAGTCCAGAAGGCAGCTGGCTTTGCAAAAACAAAACAGAAAAACTGACTAGAAAATTATGCCTTTTTTCTCAAACTGGAGTGACAAATCTCCAACAAATAGTTATGCAAAAGTGGAGCCGAATTCAAAACCAGCCAGATTACTTTTGAACTATCTTTCAAACACCGCCAATAATATTCTATACAAGTGAGAAAAATCACTCTAGGACATGCTAGTCAGACCCGAAAATTTGAAGGCTAATGTAAAACGCAAGGAAACCTCAAAACCACATAGGGAAGCCAATGGAGGAATGTCAATAATTTTTCAAGCAATGTTCATTGAGTATAATTATTAAAAATGGCGGATAGAGTAACAAGCCACGTACAAAGTAAGTATATAAATAGAAGTTCTGTCCATAGCAATCATTCGAAATAGCATTTTTGGGGGTGGTAGTTTATTAATTGGACGTCATCAAGAACTTCTTGAGATTGTGAAGACCAGGAAATTGAAGTGGTTTGGTCACACCACACGTAGTGTCGGCTTGGCCAAGACGTGCCTTCAGGGCACAGTCAGAGGTGGCAGAAGCAGAGGACGACCTAGGAAGAAGTGGAGTGACAACATTACTGAGTGGACAGGCCTCAGCTTCGCTGAGGCTACCAGGGCTGCCGGCTGCCGCGATGGCTGGCGTGGGCTTGTACGTGAGGCTGCTTCATCTGCTGGGCCCCAACCGCGCCGTGCGGCGTTAAGGGAGCACTAACAGTAACAGTAACAGTTTATTCGGGCAGTCCATCGGGGTAGTCCATAAACTGGGGTCAGTATTTTGTCCACCACCAAAACAACATCGGTCAACTGAGCAGCAGCAGATGCCTCCTACGCTGCTAAGTGCGAAGCGGACAGGAAAAAAAGTTGCTGTCTTAGCATCTCCTTGATTGATAAGCAAGTACACAGTACACAGATCTTTGTTTACCAGATTTTTTAAAATACCCTCTAAGAAAACGTATGATCAGCTTACGGACATTTTGACAAAGCTATAGCAAGTTTAAACCCAAAATACTTGAAGTTGCAGAAACCTACCGTTTTCATCGTACCCGGTTAAAAGTGAAAACAAAACCATTACTGCATGAGTACGAAAACAACTGCCGTAAAAAGTTTGGCCTTGAACTGCAATTTTGGCACATATCTGCATGAAAAGAGCCTTGAGGAATCAATTCGTTGGGGGTTAGGGTTGAGGTTGAGAGGACCTTACGTTCGAACAAGCCTTAAAGATAGCTCAAACAGACGCCAGACATCTTTAGAAAATGCTAACTCGCATGCTGTTTAAATGAAACCAGCTCCACGCTAAGAAAATAAACGGCAGCAAAAAGCTAGGTAAGTGCAGCCACAAAATGTCTACTTGTAGGTTCTGTGAGAAAAATGGTCACCTAGCTAGAGTTTGTTTTACAAAAAAAAACGAAGGAAGGTGGTTTCAACACAACACACCAGCTCAAGAAGCGACTCCTTCTGAAGGAGAGAGAGTTACTCTCAATTCATGTACATGCAGTCACGGTTCACACGAAAAATGTAAAATCTTGACGGGTAGTTCTACAAGTTCCCCACTGCTTTACACACTTACAGTTATCATTGAAAGTAATGAGGTTTTTATGGAAATTGATCTTTCCCAAGCATACCACCAACTGAAGCTTACCGCAGAAAGTAGAGAGTACACCATTATCAACACCCATCACGGTTTGTATTATATAAACGCATAACTTAGTAGTGTAGTGTGTAGTGTCTATCTCCCAGCGCACAATTGAAAATGTGTTGAGTAAAGGATCTTTCATACCATGTCATCATATCATACATCTTTATTTACCCTCGGATTTTAGAGTAGCTTGGTGTAGCTAATATCTCCGAGTATTTACCCTCCCAACCATGATACACCACAGAATACAGACCACAACACCGGGAACTACATGCCCTACTCTTTGCGACAGGTGTGCGGGTTCTTTTACGTCTCACAGGATTATGAACATTGAAGGGTTGTTAGACGTGACCTCCGCCAAGTTATCGTCCTTATCCGAGAAGACTAGAGAGTCTAACCATTTGCAGATGTAATTACAAAGGCAGCACTCTCTCCTCAGTTATTTAAAGACCCTGAGTGTTGGTCACGACCAAGTTTGCTGTGTTCTTATAGTCGAAATGCGTATCTCTGGGGAAACAGACGACACCCACCTGGAGAAGCTCCACCGTGTTCTACAGCGATTTCAGGAATGCAGACTGAAGTTGAACCCCGACAGGTTTCACCTCATGCTTCATGAAGTTGTTTACCTGGGCACAACTATTTCTGCAGCTGAAATTGCGTTTGCCATGTTGTCTATTATGTAGTTATTTGAGTTTACACTCCGCGTGTAGCTTTCACACACTACAGTTTTAGTCCATTTCCTTAATACTTGGGCACTTTCGTTTGGGTAACTGCAAATTTTAGTCGTTGCGATCGGAAAAAATACCTTTTGATTACTTTTTTGACAATGCTTTCACATTTTGTCAGCATAAACGGATATGACTGCAATTGAAAACTTACTACTCTCTCATTTGCCTTGTAAAATTGTTCCTCCAACTTGAGAAATCGTCCTTACTCTCCTCGAAATGATTATGTTTGATTTACGGCTCAAACAAAAATGATCGGAAGTGCTGCCAAAATGATGTCAAACCCCTGCAAACTAACTGAAAATGCTTTCTGTCTGCGAAGGTGTAAAATAGGGAATGTAAAAACCTGTTGAGATTCAAAAGGAAGCTATATTTTGCAAATATCTTTTTAAAAATTTCGACTCTTATTGTCCGAGGGCGATTGATTGAATTTTTTTTTTTACTCACGTGAAACACGTCGCTCAACTCAACTGAAACATGAAAGAAAACTTATAAAAATTAAACGGGTCATAGTTTTCCCACAGCGCTGATGATTAAAACAGTCTTAAATAAAAACCCTTTCACCCCTAAGAAGGATCCCCATTGAGAAGATTGATCGTCTGGTGTTGAAAGTAAATTTCATTGATCAGAGCCCACATAGGAGGCAAAGACAAGCGTCTGAAATTGTACATGGCGCTCTATTACGGAAGAAATGAGAACACTTCATATTCGTATTGAGATCTGGAATTTTCAATGGTCATAAATTAAACATTGACTCTTGAGTAGTTTTCATCGTATCCATCCGAAAATTTGCATTACGTGCCAAGTGAAGCGATAATGAGACTGGAGTGCCTTTCAATCTCTTGAATTCGTACTATGACAGCTGCAGTTTTATCAATAGTTGGTCGGGTAACAGATCTGAATAACACTAATTGCAAACCACAGCTTGAAATATCTGTTTTTTTAGAAATTTAAGAAAATCAACTGAACGCCATTACATTTCTTTCTGCTTCGTCTGCACCCTGTGGGCTACCGATTTTTGCTCGACGAAGGGATTTGATGAAAGGACCCCGCCGGACCTGTCTTAATTGTAAATGTAAGAGCTGTAATTTCCTGCTGTCATTTTTGAACCCAGGTCAAATTGGCCAAGTAAACAAATAGTTGTCGCAACTTTGCCTTCAGGGAATTGACTAACCTAAATAATGATTGTAAGATCTTACTCGAGTTTGCCGGAGCAGAGGTTTTTTTCAAAAGCTGCGCTTCAGTGTCTTATCGCCAATAATAAAGTCAGAGTCTGAACGGAAACAGGCCTTGATCTTAATGTTCAAAAGTTGCGCTGTCTTTTCTAAACCCACAAGTCTGCCTTCGTGGGTACAACGATTACAACTTTAATTAGCTTTTTGCAAAAACGAAAAATCCACAAGAACCCGAGGAATAATTTGTGAACTATAAGAAAACGGGAGAGCTTTGGTCGGGGAAAACATACTTGGCATCTTCTGCAGGTGAACTAATTCTTGTTGCAAAAGAGAGGAGGAAGCGCACATAAAAGTACGCGCAATTGTTGTTAGTCTTATTTGATGATTAATTAAGCCTTTTTTTCTAAAGCATTCCAAAGTTGTTCTTCCTTATTTTTTTTTGATCACGAACTTAAAAGGCGAAATTGTCGTGTGAATACTAGCATTAATTTTAATACATTCACCCCAAAACACGACTTGACGGCTTACTGTTTTTCCTTACTTGTGGTAACCCTATATCCTGCCATTATTTTTACGACCACGCGTTTTTTCAGGTGTTAAACATTAACTCGCTATGGGAGAGAATGAGAATACATGGTGAGAACGTTAAGTTAAGCCACTTGTAGCTGAAAGTGGATTTTACTTGGGAACCGCAGTAAGAAACTAAAAGCCTGGACTCTCTTTAATGTTTGATGTTGTTTTCATTGTCAAATTCACATGTACAAAGAAAACATTCATAAAATGACTAAAATGCATGTACGTGTCAACACAAGGTCTGAATAATTTTTTAAAATAAGCGAATTGTGCAATCATTTTGGTGGAAGCGGAAGATCTTTTTCTCTTATTCTGTGCAATGTACACAAACATTTAAATGTTGCTTGGAATTAGTCGAGCCCCATTTCATGAAAGGAGTGGAGAAGGGCAGGCTTGGCACTGTCAAGCTGAAACTCGATGTTGAGTTCTGGTTTCAGTTCTTTACTCCACGGTCTCCGGATGAGGTTTAGTGTTCTACCTGTCGTTTTTTTTTTTTTGTGGAACAAGTTTTTAAAAATTTAAAGAAAAATTCAAGGCTTAAGTGCGAATGAGTGTTGTTCTTAGTATCGTGAATGTATACACATATGTAAACAACAGAAGTCAAGTGAGGCCTTAGGATACTGTAAATGTGATGGATGAAGAACCTTTCCTAATCAACAGCATCAGGAACTTCCTTTTGCGTCACTCCCAAGGAAAGAGAAAAATCTTTGACTTGGGTAGACCTAAGAACGTAATAAGAAGCACGCTATCGAATATTAAACGGCTGTTAAACCACTCAGCGTTCATCAGGTTAACGGGGGTACAATCATGAGAGAGATCAACCGATTCAACCAAAATATTTCTGTCGTATCTCTTTTCTTTCGTTCTGAGCAGTATATTTTGTTGAAATGTATGTTATGTAATCAGAGCGTGGATCGAACATTTTTCCTAACATTTGAATAAATGGCATTTGGCTCGAATGGCGTGATTTCCTAGCTCTGATCATCATCTTGTTTGGGATGTTGACGACGGCGTCTACGACGACGACAAAGATTATGATGTTCACGATAATGTGTTAGTTTAGGATTTCCTGTTGCATTCAGCGGTTCTGACACTCATTTGAGTACCCGCATCCTCCGTTGCACTATTGCGGCGATTTACTTGATCAGCTCCGTCCATTGACACAACAGTGTTTTCATCAACCTTGCACATTGCACGTAGGCGAACTTTTCCTTTTATATTCCCGTCGAACGAGCAGTAGATGATGGGATTAATAGCCTCATTGATAAAAGTTCCAAACAAAGCAATTTCGCTCAAAAAGTGCCCACGATGGACATGGTCCGTACCTGCCACGATACGAAAAGCATACACAATGAAGGTTGGAAGCCAGCACACAGTGAAAGTTATTGCAACTAAGCCAGCCGTCCGTGTCACTCGTCTTTTGCTCTTTGAAATGACGGAAAGCCGAGTTACATCAAAGGCATCCGATACGGAGCCATTTCCCCGCCGCATTATCCGAGCTACGTGAAAATAACACCAACACAAGATCAGAAAAGGTATCAACAGGACGAGGGAAAACTCGACGGCCTCGTATAGCTTATCCAACCACTTAATTGGAATCGTATTCGGAGTGCAAATCACATTGGAATCTGTAAGTGATATCTCGAACATGTACAGGTAGGGACTTGAGACAAAGGCTGGTATAATCCACGACAAGATGAGCATTTTTCTTACCACTCTTGTCTCTATCTTAGGCAAGTAGGGATGAGCCAAGCTGCGATATCGATCGAATGCGATCAAAGCATGAGTGAAGACAGCGGTTCCCAAGACGGCAATTTCGATGAACTCTATTATCTTGCATGCCGTTCGTCCAAAGATCCATTCATTGAGAAGAACATTGATAAGTTCAAATGGCATCGTCAAAAGACCAACGACGAGATCGGAAATTGCCATGTTCAGAATAAACTGATACGTTGGCCGATTTTTAAGGAGGAAGCTTCGATGCTTCACGAGAATCACGCTCACAATTCCGTTTCCCACCATTGTGACTATAAATATTACCGCAAGAAAGGTACCTTCGAAAATATCAACTGCTTTAAGAGCCATTCTACAACACAATAGTGAGGGAGGTTCCAAAAAAACGGTTTTGGGAAAACAATGCAGCAGGATACAAAACCTCCTCAAATGAAAGCGGATCACAGTTATGTGTGCTGGTCAGACGAATCACATCTGCTTCGAAACACCATGGCAACTCGTGGTAGCACAGAATTCATGAATTCATAATACACAAAAGTAATTGCTTTTGGAGATTAAGTATAAATATCATGATTAACAAAACTAAAAAAAGGTGCGTTCTCACCTCTTCCTGTCATCTTGAGTATTGCAACAATTTGTAATACCCTAATTAAAAAAGCTCTAGATTATATCAGTGATATATTGCCAAAGTGACGTCTGGTCTCGATGGAACAGAATTGACTCAGGAAGAAGGTGGCTGGCGAGTTATTGATGTAAAGTGAAGATAAATCACGTTTGTATTATCTCCACCTTCGCAGATAAAATTATCATTCTGTGTCAGTCTCAATAAATTTGGTGTTTTACAAATGAAAAACGGATATGGGGATTTTCATATAAGGAGTACATTAGCATTAATGTCCGACTGTTTAAGTATTTCTGGTGGTTACAATGCCTGACGCTTTTTTGACCCGTTAATACATTGTCTGCGACCGATAAAGTTTGCCCGAACTGACTTTAAAAGTTGTCTCAACTATCCTGAATATTTAAAAGGAAAACTTTTAAGAAAAAAACCTTACTAAGAAACAGTCTCTCGTGTGTCTAGAGACAAGAGTGACCTCGAATACAATGCCGGCGGAGTAACTCCTTGCCCATTCACAGACAACAAAGAATGGTACAGATTAATTAACAATTATTCCATAAGCGCGCGTTGGATATGAGATGGTAAATAGCCAACGAGGCGCGTAGCGCCGAGTTAGCTATAACCAGTCTCATATCCAACAAGCGCGAATGGAATAATTGTTTTATTAAATTCCTTCAACTCCAAAAATTTGGAAGTACGAAATACGAGCGGAAAAAGCGAGCAAATCCGAGCGAAATCGAAAAAAACTTGATTAGAACTGATGCGATGTTGTGTAATACCTTGTTGTCAGACAGACGCAGGCTCATCACAAAAAGATTTCTTGCCTTTTCGCGTACTTCTAAACGTCGGAATTGATCCAAACTTTCCACAAAAAAAGTTTTTTTCCTCCTTTTTCGCTTTATTCAAAGAGTAATTTCGCATTCCGGCGAAAACATTTTTAGTTTAGCAACGCTTAACGCAATCATTTACCATATAAGGCCAAACCAAGGTATATGAGCTGATAACCGAGATTGAGTGAACCAATCAGAGCACGCGAAATGCGTTATCCGAGGTTGAGAATTTAATAATTATACATTCACCATAGCCACGGAATTCTAACTGAGTTAACTACACAAAAATTTATATACCCATGCGACCAATAGTCTATTCATTCTTGTGCGAGTCCACTACTTATGAAATTATTAATTCTTGCATTCAAGGCCTACAATTTTGATATCGTTAACGGTTTTAGCAAGATATTTCGTTTGACGTTAACAGGGTTAGGGTTAGGTAATACGACATTCAAAGTCCATTTTAGGATATCTGCTTTGCATTAATTAATTTCTTGCAAGATCGATTTGCTCAGTGAGACATGTTTTCGAAGCGTCTCAGGCAGATGTTATTTGGCACTGAAGTGATGCTCTTGCCACGCACTTTCAATTGATCTCAACGAGAAAGGCTTTTCAGCAAACGGAAGCACTTTCATTGTTTTCATGCACACAATGGCCCTTTCGGCTACAGACATTTTAGAAGCAGCCGCGCTTGCCTTAATATTCACGCTCACCATAGTGGGTAACCTCGCAGTAAGCATCGTCCTCATAAAATATCGAAGAATCTTCATTAAAAATCGACCAACGTATCAGTTTATACTGAACATGGTACTTTCTGATTTGCTCGTTGGTCTTTTGACGATGCCATTTGAATTTATCAGTCTTCTTCTCAATGAATGGATCTTTGGACGGACGGCGTGCAAGATAATAGAGTTCATCGAAATTGCTGTCTTGGGAACCGCCGTCTTCACTCATGCCTTGATCGCATTCGATCGATATCGCAGCTTGGCTCGTCCATATCTGCCTAAGATGGAGACAAGACTTGTGAAGAAACTGATTATCTTGTCATGGGCTTTCCCCGCCTTTGTATCGTCTCCTTATCTGTATATGTTTGAAATATCACAAAGGGATTCTAACAAGGCCTGCACGCCAAATTCAATTCCGATACAGTGGCTAGATACTTTATACGAAGCCGTAGAATTTGTGACTATCCGTATGATACCTTTTGTAGTCTTGTGCTGGTGTTATTTTCACGTGGCTCGCATAATGTGTGGAGTAAGCCCCGCGGTGTCAGTTACTGACGGTGTTACGCGAGTATCTGTTATTTTCCAGAGCAAAAGGCGAGTGACACGAACCGCTGGCATGGTTGCAATAGCTTTTACTCTGTGCTGGCTTCCGACCTTCATTATGAATTTTGTACGGGTAGTTTCGGGAACGGATCGTGTTTATCGGGGACACGTTCTGTTCGAAATTGCCATGTTTGGCGCATTTATCAATGAGGCCGTTAACCCCCTTATCTACTGTGCTTTTGACGGAAATATCAGAGCAAAACTTCGCCCAGGAAACCTGTGTAATCACATTGTAGACATTTCTGGTTCAACAAATGAAGTTGGTCAAGTAGGAACCCACAACATCGCAACACATGACGAGGGAGTTCACATGGGATTTAGACCGTAGTCATGGATGCGATGCATACTACGCAAAGGCGATTCCCTGAAGTCGACTCTCAAGGGACAACAATAGGGAGTCTATGAACGACTGACGACCGCTACGGCGACGACAACCGCCGGCCGATTGGCACGGTTGAGCATCGGACTACTGTCCGGCCAGACCAATACTCAGGGTCTTTAAATAACTTAGGAAAAATTGCTGCCTTAGTAATGACATCTGCAAATGGTTAGACTCTCTGTAGTCTTCTCGGATAAGGACGATAAACCGTAAGCCCCGCGTCTCACTGAACCTTCAACATTCATAAAAGAACCCATGGCCACAAGCGATTCGCAAATAGTAGGGCGCCGAGTTAACGGTGTTATAGTATGTCCAACCAACATTTTACCTGATTTAAGTTAATTGTTACATTGTCATTTTTTAGTGTCCCCAATTCGTGCTCCAACGCTAGAACGAGTAGACATTGAAATAAAGTTCCTTTCATTTCCTTTCCCTCCCTCTGTTGTGTATATCGTGGTTCGGAGGGTTATTATTATTACTCGGATATTAGCTACAGGTACTCCAAGCTATAAAATCCGAGGATAAAGAAAGATATATGATATAGTATATAATAACGCCAAACGACAATAAACAAATATCGTTGATTAAATGAAGAAAAATAATCGCAAACGTGCATCGACGTGAATTCACCAAGTTTGAGGTTTTTGCCGACGACAACATTAGCATACAAATGTGTATGAATTTTTCATTATATATTGGCACTCTGACATCTCTCTTACCAGTTTATTTTTTAGTTAATTCACCCACATTGTACAACATAAACTCGAAATAGAATAATCGCGATAGACTTGCGAATGTGCAAAGTTATATTTTAAGGAATGAAAGGGTAGTTTCTAAAGAAACTGTGGTGCTGCGTCGGTGGGGAAGTAGTATACAAAAATTTGGTTTTATCAACGGAGTTGATAATGTAAATTGGCCACCGTACAGAGATTCTAAAAGCCGACGTTTCGAGCGTTAGCCCTTCGTCAGAGCGAATCGAGGGATTATGGGTTACGTGTAGTTTTTATAGTAGAGTAGGAGCTACGCTATTGGTGGTAACATGGCAACGTGAAAAATAGGAATATATTAGTTAAATGAAAAGCGTTCGTTAATACCGTGAGGATTAAGGGTGCCGATTTGAAAGATGAATTTTTGTTCCAGATTCTTGCGGCTTTCCGTCGTACCTAGATGTAGGGAAAGGCCGCAGATAGCCATGTGTTTTTTGGAGTGATTAGGCAGATTAAAATGGCGAGCGACTGGCTTGGATGCATCCTTGTCATTCTTCTCAACATCGCGAAGGTGTTCGCGGAATCGGTCACCTAGTCGTCTACCTGTCTCACCAATGTATAATTTATTGCATAACGTGCAGGTTATGCAATAAATGACATTTGCGGAGGTACATGTGAAACGATCGGTGATTTTAACAGATCGCTTAGGTCCCGATATCTTGCTAGTGTTAACAATGAAAAGACAAGTTTTGCATCGTGAGCGCGCGCATTTGAAAGTGCCAGGTTGCTCGTTAGTTTTGAGCGCGCTTCTAACTAAAAAGTTGCCTACGTTTTTGCCGCGTTTGAATGAAATAAGTGGAGGTTGCGAAAAGATTCTACCAGTCTCGGGATCATTTTGGAGTAATTTAAAATTGCTAAGAATGATGCTTTTGACTGCGTGATTATGAGGATGGAAAGTGAGGGTGAATGGAATTCTGTCATTCTTATCCTTTTGTGACGTTTGTAGTGATGACTGTCGATCAAATTGTTGGGCGCGATGATGGCCCGCTTATTCAACCGCTGCGAAAAGATTCTACCAGTCTTGGGATCATTTTGGAGTAATTTAAAATTGCTAAGAATGATGCTTTTGACTGCGTGATTATGAGGATGGAAAGTGAGGGTGAATGGAATTCTGTCATTCTTATCCTTTTGTGACGTTTGTAGTGATGACTGTCGATCAAATTGTTGGGCGCGATGATTCGTAGACATTAATTAAAGTTCCTAATAAATCATCTCCACCAAGAACATGGCCATTTATTGTGAAACTGCACTGACGATCACCTCGAAGAAGGGAAATATTTGTGGTCTTTTTGAAAACGCATCTCTGCCTAGCTTAATGAGGGATGTGCTTTCGTGTCCCCGTAAATTTCCGGACAAAACAGGTGAAATAAAGCATTCAATTAACTTTGGTTTTTTGTTTTTGTTTTTTTGAAAACGTAGGAGTAACTTATGTCACGCAATCGTTTAGCACTTATCGTTGAAAATGAAATGATCTTATAATTCCACACGTCATTAAAATCATAACCCACTAAATTCTGGCATTATCGGCATCTACAAAGTTTTTTTCATTGATAGCTTTACTTTGTCCTTGTCCGTGAGATAAGGCAACCGTTTGCTATTGGAAATTAAAGTCTTACCTTTTCAAGTATTTTAAAAACTCCCTTTACTGTAATTTCGGTTACGTAAGCATATACCAAAATAATTATATTCCGTGCATCGCAAAGCATTGAGGCACCTGCATAAGATATAATAGAGCTGCGTCATAAATGATATTATTCTAGAGCACAGCAAGCCTTATCACGTATTTATGGACACAGATAATAGGCCATTTTCGAAATATCAAATATTTAGCTTGATAGTGAGGCAGTGAGGATAAAACAAGAATGAATGTGAAACATATTTGCAAATTATCCACTTCCCTTTGTATTTGTCCTCTAAACCTCTTTCCAAGCTGGATTTTAAGCCCACTTCTCAGCGGTGTCAGTTTCAGAATGTTTTCGAATCAAACTGAAACTAGAAATTGCCAAAGGACTGTGTGATTTCTAAATTCTTGACTGTTCCTTCGCTTGTTTTCGAGCAATTTGAGACTTTTTTGTCGAAATTTAATCGTGCAGAGTATGGCAAGGCACTGTATAGCATATGGATTAACCGAATTAGAAGTAACAACCCCAAATGCGCGAAACTACCAAGGAGAGACTTTCCATTCAACAATTTCTCTTGAAAAAAACTCTTCTTTTTTTCTTTTTTTTCCCGCATTTTGCGCACTAAATCTCCCTATGGGGATTGGCTGAGGACAGACACTAAGAACACAAGTTGATTCAGAAATAAAAACAATCATTGATGATTGCGTTATAAAACGAGTTCATCATGCGAAATCACTTGGGTTATATGTCGATGACATCCTGTCTTGGTCCAAGAATATCAGTCGAGGAGATCTTTAAGAAAGTATCATCGGGGATCGGAGCATTGAAGAGCGCAAGACCTTTTGTTGATAGACGCACTGCCATTAAAATCCATCATTCTCCGACAGAGTCATATCTCTAGTCTGGGATGGCCATGCTGTACATCTAGCATGCTTTAAAAGTTGCAAAATCGAGCTGCCAGAGTGATCACACAATCTAGCTATGACACGGAATCAAATTTTTAACTCGACGTTTTCGGTTGGAACAGGGTCTCTGTTAAAAGGACAAATGTTTAAAGCACTAAACAATCTAGTGCCTGACTATTTAACATGATTTTTTAAAGACCGCGACTTTAGGAATAGAGAGAAAAGGCTAGCCATACCTAAACCACGGACCAACAAAATGAAGAGACCATATCGGGGAAGTTCTCTAGGGATTAAACTTCCAGCGGAGCTGCGAAGAGCAGGTACTCTTTGGGAATTCAAGAGGGATCTGGAAAGCTATGATTTCTAAGCCAGACTTATTACACGGTAGACATGTAAAACAGTTAGTTATATTTTCTTATTATTCTCATCGGAAAGGCCAGGACCATATTTTCGGTGCGGTTTTTCCTGTACAGCAAAATGCGCTATAGACGCACGTGGCAGATTTTCATTGGCGTAAAGATATGTGGTGGACAGCCTGGAAAAAATATTGATTGCTGTTCGAGTATTCAAATATGGTGAGTTGTTGGTGAGTTACACACACCGTTCTTTCAAGTGAATTCAGTTGATGGTGAATATTAAATCCATTCAAATGAACTCCAAAGTATTAATTAAGTTGTTATATATGCGGATTGTGACTTGCCATCTTCTACAAGCGAACAAACTCCTTGTTGGAAAACAGAGGAGGAAGCGAAGAGAAAGTACCCGCAGTTGTTGTTAATCTTATTTCATGATCAGTTAAGTCATTTTTTCTAAAGCATTCCAAAGTTTTTCTTCCTTTTTTTTTAATCACAAACTTGAAAGGCGAAATTGTCGTGTGAATACTAGCATTACGTTTAATACATTCATCCCAAAACACGACTTGACGGCTTACTTTTTTTCCTTACTTGTGAAAACCCTAAATCCTGCCATTATTTTTACGACCACGCGTTTTTTCAGGTGTTAAACATTAACTCGTCATGGGAGAGAATGAGAATAAATGGTGAGAACGTTAAAGAAAACTTGTAGTTGAAAGTGGATTTTACTTGGGAGCTGACACACCACTGTTTCCATCAAGCTTGCACATTGCACGTAGGCGAACTTTTCGTTTTATATTCCCGTCGAACGAGCAGTAGATGATGGGGTTAATAGCCTCATTGATAAGAGTTCCAAACAAAGCAATTTCGCTCAAAAGGTGCCCACGATAGACATAGTCCGTACCTGCCACAATACGAAAATTATACACAATGAAGGTTGGAAGCCAGCACACAGTGAAAGTTATTGCAACTAAGCCAGCCGTCCGTGTCACTTGTCTTTTGCTCTTTGAAATGACGGAAAGCCGGGTTACATTACAAGCATCCGATACAGAGCGACTTCCCTGCCACATTATCCGAGCTACGTGAAAATAACACCAACACAAGATCAGAAAGGGTATCAACAGGACGAGGAAAAACTCGACGGCCTCGTATAGCTTATCCAACCACTTAATTGGAATCGTATTTGGAGTGCAAATCACATTGGAATCTGTAAGTGATATCTCGAACATGTACAGGTAGGGAGTTGAGACAAAGGCTGGTATAATCCACGACAAGATGAGCATTTTTCTTACCACTCTTGTCTCTATCTTAGGCAAGTAGGGATGAGCCAAGCTGCGGTATCGATCGAATGCGATCAAGGCATGAGTGAAGACAGCGGTTCCCAAGACGGCAATTTCGATGAACTCTATTATCTTGCATGCCGTTCGTCCAAAGATCCATTCATTGAAAAGAACATTGATAAGTTCAAATGGCATCGTCAAAAGACCAACGACGAGATCGGAAATTACCATGTTCAGAATAAACTGATACGTTGGCCGATTTTTAAGGAGGAGGCTTCGATGCTTCACGAGAATCACGCTCACAATTCCGTTTCCCACCATTGTGACTATAAATATTACCGCAAGAAAGGTACCTTCGAAAATATCAACTGCTTTAAGAGCCATTCTACAACACAATACTGAGGGAGGTTCCAAAAAAACGGTTTTGGGAAAACAGTGCAGCAGGATACAAAACCTCCTCAAATGAAAGCGGATCACAGTTATGTTTCCTGCATGGTCAGACAAATCACATCTGCTTCGAAACACCATGGCAACTCGTTGTAGCACAGAATTCATGAATTCATAATACACAAAAGTAATTGCTTTTGGAGATTAAGTATAAATATCATGATTAACAAAACTAAAAAAAGTTGCGTTCTCACCTCTTCCTGTCATCTTGAGTATTGCAACAATTTGGTATACCCTAATTAAAAAAGCTCTAGATTATATTAGTGATATATTGCCAAAGTGACAACTGGTCTCGATGAGACAGAATTGACTCAGGAGGAAGGTGGCCGGCGATTTTTTGATGTAAAGTGAAGATAAATCACGTTTGTATTATCTCCACCTTCGCAGATAAAATGATCATTCTGTGTCAGTCTCAATAAATTTGGTGTTTTACAAATGAAAAACGGATACGGGGATTTTCATATAAGGAGTACACTTAGCATTAATGTCCGACTGTTTAAGTATTTCTGGTGTTTACAATGCTTGACGCTTTTTTGGCCCGTTAATACGTTGTCTGCGACCGATAAAGTTTGCCGAACTGACTTTAAAAGTTGTCCCAACTATCCTGAATATTTAGAAGGAAAACCTTTAAGAAAAAAACCTTACTAAGAAACATAGTCTCTCGTGTGTCTAGAGACAAGAGTGACCTCGAATACAATGCCGGCGGAGTAACTCCTTGCCAGTCCTTGCCCATTCACAGACAACAAAGAATGGTGCAGATTAATTAACAATTATTCCATAAGCGCGCGTTGGATATGAGATGGTAAATAGCCAACGAGGCGCGTAGCGCCGAGTTGGCTATAACCAGTCTCTTATCCAACTAGCGCGAATGGAATAATTGTTTTATTAAATTCCTTCAACTCCAAAAATTTGGAAGTACGAAATACGAGCGGAAAAAGGGAGCAAATCCGAGCGAAATCGAGAAGAACTTGATGAGAACTGACGCGATGTTGTGTAATACCTTGTTGTCAGACAGACGCAGGCTAATCACAAAAACATTTCTTGCCTTTTCGCGTACTTCTAAACGTCGGAATTGATCCAAACTTTCCACAAAAAAAGTTTTTTTTCTCCTTTTTGGCTTTATTCAAAGAGTAATTTCGCATTCCGGCGAAAACATTTTTAGTTTAGGAACGCTTAACGCAATCATTTACCATATAAGGCCAAACCAAGGTATATGAGCTGATAACCGAGATTGAGTGAACCAATCAGCGCACGCGAAATGCGTTATCCGAGGTTGAGAATTTAATAATTATACATTCACCATAGCAACGGAATTCTAACTGAGTTAACTACACAAAAATTTATATACCCATGCGACCAATAGTCTATTCATTCTTGTGCGAATCCACTACTTATGAAATTATTAATTCTTGCATTCAAGGCCTACAATTTTGATATCGTTAACGGTTTTAGCAAGATATTTCGTTTGACGTTAACAGGGTTAGGGTTAGGTAATACGACATTCAAAGTCCATTTTAGGATATCTGCTTTGCATTAATTAATTTCTTGCAAGATCGATTTGCTCAGTGAGACATGTTTTCGAAGCGTCTCAGGCAGATGTTATTTGGCACTGAAGTGATGCTCTTGCCACGCACTTTCAATTGATCTCAACGAGAAAGGCTTTTCAGCAAACGGAAGCACTTTCATTGTTTTCATGCACACAATGGCCCTTTCGGCTACAGACATTTTAGAAGCAGCCGCGCTTGCCTTAATATTCACGCTCACTATAGTGGGTAACCTCGCAGTAAGCATCGTCCTCATAAAATATCGAAGAATCTTCATTAAAAATCGACCAACGTATCAGTTTATTTTGAACATCATACTTTCTGATCTGCTCGTTGGTCTTTTGACGATGCCATTTGAATTTATCAGTCTTCTTCTCAATGAATGGATCTTTGGACGGACGGCGTGCAAGATAATAGAGTTCATCAAAATTGCTGTCTTGGGAACCGCCGTCTTCACTCATGCCTTGATCGCATTCCAGGGGCACCCAACGAGAACGTAGTTCAAAACCACTTAAACAGAGCATTATTAAACGTATTTTAATATTTAAACGGTAGATATAGGCATATTTTTATCCCCTAAAAAGTTTTCATCTGTTCGGATTTCCTAGCTGAAAGTCTAGTGATCCGAAAATTCTAGGTATCAAGACTTACCATTTCGAAAATTTTAGCCAGAAAAAAGGCTCCCGAAAATTCTAGGTGACCTTTTTAGGGTAAAAATCCGTTAAAAATGGGCAATTATACCATATTTCAGATGTTCGAAAATCTTAGGAGAGGCAGGCAAGCAAGAAATTTTACAACAAATATTCCGAAAATTCTAGATCTCAAATCGTCCTCCGAACAGATATTTTCCGAAAATTGACGTTGGGTGCCCCTGGCATTCGATCGATATCGCAGCTTGGCTCGTCCATATCTGCCTAAGATGGAGACAAGACTTGTGAAGAAACTGATTATCTTGTCGTGGGCTTTCCCCGCCTTTGTATCGTCTCCTTATCTGTATATGTTTGAAATATCACAAACGGATTCTAACAAGGCCTGCACGCCAAATTCAATTCCGATACAGTGGCTAGATACTTTATACGAAGCCGTAGAATTTGTGACTATCCGTATGATACCTTTTGTAGTCTTGTGCTGGTGTTATTTTCACGTGGCTCGCATAATGTGTGGAGTAAGCCCCGCGGTGTCAGTTACTGACGGTGTTACGCGAGTATCTGTTATTTTCCAGAGCAAAAGGCGAGTGACACGAACCGCTGGCATGGTTGCAATAGCTTTTACTCTGTGCTGGCTTCCGACCTTCATTATGAATTTTGTACGGGTAGTTTCGGGAACGGATCGAGTTTATCGGGGACACGTTCTGTTCGAAATTGCCATGTTTGGCGCATTTATCAATGAGGCCGTTAACCCTATTATCTACTGTGCTTTTGACGGAGATATCAGAGCAAAACTTCGCCCAGGAAACCTGTGTAATCACATTGTAGACATTTCTGGTTCAACAAATGAAGTTGGTCAAGTAGGAACCCACAACATCGCAACACATGACGAGGGAGTTCACATGGGATTTAGACCGTAGTCATGGATGCGATGCATACTACGCAAAGGCGATTCCCTGAAGTCGACTCTCAAGGGACAACAATAGGGAGTCTATGAACGACTGACGACCGCTACGGCGACGACAACCGCCGGCCGATTGGCACGGTTGAGCATCGGACTACTGTCCGGCCAGACCAATACTCAGGGTCTTTAAATAACTTAGGAAAAATTGCTGCCTTAGTAATGACATCTGCAAATGGTTAGACTCTCTGTAGTCTTCTCGGATAAGGACGATAAACCGTAAGCCCCGCGTCTCACTGAACCTTCAACATTCAAAAAAGAACCCATGGCCACAAGCGATTCGCAAATAGTAGGGCGCCGAGTTAACGGTGTTATAGTATGTCCAACCAACATTTTACCTGATTTAAGTTAATTGTTACATTGTCATTTTTTAGTGTCCCCAATTCGTGCTCCAACGCTAGAACGACTAGACATTGAAATAAAGTTCCTTTCATTTCCTTTCCCTCCCTCTGTTGTGTATATCGTGGTTCGGAGGGTTATTATTACTCGGATATTAGCTACAGGTACTCCAAGCTATAAAATCCGAGGATAAAGAAAGATATATGATATAGTATATAATAACGCCAAACGACAATAAACAAATATCGTTGATTAAATGAAGAAAAATAATCGCAAACGTGCATCGACGTGAATTCACCAAGTTTGAGGTTTTTGCCGACGACAACATTAGCATACAAATGTGTATGAATTTTTCATTATATATTGGCACTCTGACACCTCTCTTACCAGTTTATTTTTTAGTTAATTCACCCACATTGTACAACATAAACTCGAAATGGAATAATCGCGATAGACTTGCGAAGGTGCAAAGTTATATTTTAAGGAGACGTGTTCGTAGACATTAATTAAAGTTCCTTATAAATCATCTCCACCAAGAACATGGCCATTTATTGTGAAACTGCACTGACGATCACCTCGAAAAAGGGAAATATTTGTGGTCTTTTTGAGAACGCATCTCTGCCTAGCTTAATGAGGGATGTGCTTTCGTGTCCCCGTAAATTTCCGGACAAAACAGGTGAAATAAAGCATTCAATTAACTTTGGTTTTTTGTTTTTGTTTTCTTGAAAACGTAGGAGTAACTTATGTCACGCAATCGTTTAGCACTTATCGTTGAATATGAAATGATCTTATAATTCCACACGTCATTAAAATCATAACCCACTAAATTCTGGTATTCTCGGCATCTACAAAGTTTTTTTCATTGATAGCTTTACTTTGTCCTTTTCCGTGAGATAAGGCAACCGTTTGCTATTGGAAATTAAAGTCTTACCTTTTCAAGTATTTTAAAAACTCCCTTTACTGTAATTTCGGTTACGTAAGCATATACCAAAATAATTATATTCCGTGAATCGCAAAGCATTGAGGCACCTGCATAAGATATAATAGAGCTGCGTCATAAATGATATTATTCTAGAGCACAGCAAGCCTTATCACGTATTTATGGACACAGATAATAGGCCATTTTCGAAATATCAAATATTTAGCTTGATAGTGAGGCAGTGAGGATAAAACAAGAATGAATGTGAAACATATTTGCAAATTATCCACTTCCCTTTGTATTTGTCCTCTAAACCTCTTTCCAAGCTGGATTTTAAGCCCACTTCTCAGCGGTGTCAGTTTCAGAATGTTTTCGAATCAAACTGAAACTAGAAATTGCCAAAGGACTGTGTGATTTCTAAATTCTTGACTGTTCCTTCGCTTGTTTTCGAGCAATTTGAGACTTTTTTGTCGAAATTTAATCGTGCAGAGTATGGCAAGGCACTGTATAGCATATGGATTAACCGAATTAGAAGTAACAACCCCAAATGCGCGAAACTACCAAGGAGAGACTTTCCATTCAACAATTTCTCTTGAAAAAAACTCTTCTTTTTTTCTTTTTTTTCCCGCATTTTGCGCACTAAATCTCCCTATGGGGATTAGCTGAGGACAGACACTAAGAACACAAGTTGATTCAGAAATAAAAACAATCATTGATGATTGCGTTATAAAACGAGTTCATCATGCGAAATCACTTGGGTTATATGTCGATGACACCCTGTCTTGGTCCAAGCATATCAGTCGAGGAGACTGAGCATTGAAGAGCGAAAGACCTTTTGTTGATAGACGCACTGCCATTAAAATCCATCATTCTCCGACAGATCTAGAGTCATATCTCTAGTCTGGGATGGCCATGCTGTACATCTAGCATGCTTTAAAAGTTGCAAAATCGAGCTGCCAGAGTGATCACACAATCTAGCTATGACACGGAATCAAATTTTTAACTCGACGTTTTCGGTTGGAACAGGGTCTCTGTTAAAAGGACAAATGTTTAAAGCACTAAACAATCTAGTGCCTGACTATTTAACATGATTTTTTAAAGACCGCGACTTTAGGAATAGAGAGAAAAGGCTAGCCATACCTAAACCACGGACCAACAAAATGAAGAGACCATAGCGGGGAAGTTCTCTAGGGATTAAACTTCCAGCGGAGCTGCGAAGAGCAGGTACTCTTTAGCAATTCAAGAGGGATCTGGAAAGCTATGATTTCTAAGCCAGACTTATTACACGGTAGACATGTAAAACAGTTAGTTATATTTTCTTATTATTCTCATCGGAAAGGCCAGGACCATATTTTCGGTGCGGTTTTTCCTGTACAGCAAAATGCGCTATAGACGCACGTGGCAGATTTTCATTGGCGTAAAGATATGTGGTGGACAGCCTGGAAAAAATATTGATTGCTGTTCGAGTATTCAAATATGGTGAGTTGTTGGTGAGTTACACACACCGTTCTTTCAAGTGAATTCAGTTGATGGTGAATATTAAATCCATTCAAATGAACTCCAAAGTATTAATTAAGTTGTTATATATGCGGATTGTGACTTGCCATCTTCTACAAGCGAACAAACTCCTTGTTGGAAAACAGAGGAGGAAGGGAAGAGAAAGTACCCGTAGTTGTTGTTAATCTTATTTCATGATTAGTTAAGTCATTTTTTTCTAAAGCATTCCAAAGTTTTTCTTCCTTTTTTTTTAATCACAAACTTGAAAGGCGAAATTGTCGTGTGAATACTAGCATTACGTTTAATACATTCATCCCAAAACACGACTTGACGGCTTACTTTTTTTCCTTACTTGTGAAAACCCTAGATCCTGCCATTATTTTTACGACCACGCGTTTTTTCAGGTGTTAAACATTAACTCGTCATGGGAGAGAATGAGAATAAATGGTGAGAACGTTAAAGAAAACTTGTAGTTGAAAGTGGATTTTACTTGGGAGCTGACACACCACTGTTTCCATCAAGCTTGCACATTGCACGTAGGCGAACTTTTCGTTTTATATTCCCGTCGAACGAGCAGTATATGATGGGGTGAATAGCCTCATTGATAAGAGTTCCAAACAAAGCAATTTCGCTCAAAAGGTGCCCACGATAGACATAGTCCGTACCTGCCACAATACGAAAAACATACACAATGAAGGCTGGAAGCCAGCACACAGTGAAAGTTATTGCAACAAAGCCAGCCGTCCGTGTCACTTGTCTTTTGCTCTTTGAAATGACGGAAAGCCGGGTTACATCACAAGCATCCGATACAGAGCGACTTCCATGCCACATTATCCGAGCTACGTGAAAATAACACCAACACAAGATCAGAAAGGGTATCAACAGGACGAGGAAAAACTCGACGGCCTCGTATAGCTTATCCAACCACTTAATTGGAATCGTATTTGGAGTGCAAATCACATTGGAATCTGTAAGTGATATCTCGAACATGTACAGGTAGGGAGTTGAGACAAAGGCTGGTATAATCCACGACAAGATGAGCATTTTTCTTACCACTCTTGTCTCTATCTTAGGCAAGTAGGGATGAGCCAAGCTGCGGTATCGATCGAATGCGACCAAGGCATGAGTTAAAACAGCGGTTCCCAAGACGGCAATTTCGATGAACTCTATTATCTTGCATGCCGTTCGTCCAAAGATCCATTCATTGAAAAGAACATTGATAAGTTCAAATGGCATCGTCAAAAGACCAACGACGAGATCGGAAATTACCATGTTCAGAATAAACTGATACGTTGGTCGATTTTTAAGGAGGAGGCTTCGATGCTTCACGAGAATCACGCTCACAATTCCGTTTCCCACCATTGTGACTATAAATATTACCGCAAGAAAGGTACCTTCGAAAATATCAACTGCTTTAAGAGCCATTCTACAACACAATACTGAGGGAGGTTCCAAAAAAACGGTTTTGGGAAAACAGTGCAGCAGGATACAAAACCTCCTCAAATGAAAGCGGATCACAGTTATGTTTCCTGCATGGTCAGACAAATCACATCTGCTTCGAAACACCATGGCAACTCGTTGTAGCACAGAATTCATGAATTCATAATACACAAAAGTAATTGCTTTTGGAGATTAAGTATAAATATCGTCATTAACAAAACTAAAAAGAGTCGCGTTCTCACCTCTTCCTGTCATCTTGAATATTGCAACAATTTGTAATACCCTAATTAAAGAAGCTCTAGATTATATCAGTGATATATTGCCAAAGTGAGGTCTGGTCTCGATGGAACAGAATTGACTTAGGAAGAAGGTGGCCGACGATTTATCGATGTAAAGTGAAGATAAATCACGTTTGTATTATCTCCACCTTCGCAGATAAAATCATCATTCTGTGTCAGTCTCAATAAATTTGGTGTTTTACAAATGAAAAACGGATATGGGGATTTTCATATAATGAGTATATTAGCATTAATGTCCGACTGTTTAAGTATTTCTGGTGGTTACAATGGCTAACGCTTTTGTGACCCGTTAATACGTTGTCTGCGACCGATAAAGTTTGCCCGAACTGACTTTAAAAGTTGTCTCAACTATCCTGTAGATTTAGAAGAAAAACGTTTAAGAAAAAACATACTATGAAACATAGTCTCTTGTGTGTCTAGAGACAAGTGACCTCGAATATAATGCCGGCGGAGTAACTCCTTGCCAGGGGCACCCAACGAGAATATAGTTCAAAACCACTTAAACATAGCATTGTTAAAAGTATTTTAGTATGAAAAGGTAGATATAGGCATATTTTTATGCCCTAAAAAATTTTCATCTGTTCGGATTTCCTAGCGAAAAGTCTAGTGATCCGAAAAGTATAAGGATCAAACCTTACCTTTTCGAAAATTTTAGCCAGAAAAAAGGCTCGCGAAAATTCTAGGTGACCTTTTTAGGGTAACAATCCGTTAAAAATGGGCAATTATACAATTTTTCAGATGTTCGAAAATAAAAGGAGGGGCAGGCAAGAAATTTTACAACAAATATTGCGAAAATTCTAGATCTCAAATTGTCTTCCGAACAGATATTTTCCTAAAATTGACGTGGGGTGCCCCTGTCCTTGTCCATTCACAGACAATAAAGAGTGGTACAGATTAATTATACATTCACCAAAGCCACGGAATTCTAACTGAGTTAACTACACAAAAATTAACATACCCATGCGACCAATAGTCTATTCATTCTTGTGCGAATCCACTACTTATAAGATTACTAATTCTTGCATTCAAAGCCTACAATTCTTATATCGTTAAGGATTTTAGCAATATATTTCGTTCGACGTTAACACGGTTAGGGTTAGGTAATATGACATTCAAAGTCTGTTTTAGGATATTTGCTTTGCTTTAATTAATTTCTTGCAAGATCGATTTCCTCAGTGAGACATGTTTTCGAAGCGTCTCAGGCAGATGTTATTTGGCACTGACGTGCAGCCCTTGCCACGCACTTTCAATTGATCTCAACGAGAAAGGATTTTCAGCAAACAGAAGCACTTTCATTGTTTTCATGCACACAATGGCCCTTTCGGCTACGAACATTTTAGAAGCAGCCGCGCTTTCCTTAATATTCACGCTCACTATAGTGGGTAACCTCGTAAAATATCGAAGGATCGTCATTAAAAATCGACCAACGTATCAGTTTATTTTGAACATCATACTTTCTGATCTGCTCGTTGGTCTTTTGACGATGCCATTTGAATTTATCAGTCTTCTTCTCAATGAATGGACCTTTGGACGAACGGCGTGCAAGATAATAGAGTTCATCGAAATTGCTGTCTTGGGAACGGCTGTCTTCACTCATGCCTTGATTGCATTCGATCGATATCGCAGCTTGGCTCATCCATATCTGCCTAAGATGCAGACAAGACTTGTGAAGAAACTGATTATCTTGTCATGGGCTATCCCCGTCTTTTTATCATGTCCTTATCTGTATATGTTTGAAATATCACAAGCGGATTCTAACAAGGCTTGCACGCCAAATTCAATTCCGATACAGTGGCTAGATACTTTATACGAAGCCGTAGAATTTGTGACTATCCGTATGATACCTTTTGTAGTCTTGTGCTGGTGTTATTTTCACGTGGCTCGCATAATGTGTGGAGTAAGCCCCGCGGTGTCAGTTACTGACGGTGTTACGCAAGTATCTGTTATTTTCCAGAGCAAAAGGCGAGTGACACGAACCGCTGGCATGGT
>NC_090871.1:23337295-23339795 GCF_036669935.1 Montipora foliosa | reverse complement strand
TTGAAACAACTAAAACTTCAATGTTATACAAGTCTGCTGCCGCTTGTTAAGTTATTCACTGGTTATTTGGTCATCATAGGTACCATCCTTTGCCATTGACTGCAACTGTACTGTGACCAAGGCACGCCTGCATATAGTTCTAGAGGAAAGCCTTCGGTGTCGGTGTCAGTGGAATTGTTCTCCAGGTATTCTACAATCTCCTCACGGACTTTTTCTGTCGATCGGTGTATACCCAGGCGATTTAACCAAAAACGCAACCCTCCAAACTGACAGTTTCCGTCACCTGGCGGGTTATGCATCAGAGTCATACTCATGTGGGGAAAATCTCTCTCCAAAAAATGATCGCAGGCAGTTAAAGGTATCATCAATTTTTTCCTAAGCTCTCCCAATCCCTGCTTTTTCTTGCTTGTGTTCCCTGTCTGGCGTTTCCGAATGCTCGCTATGTTTTCCACCGAGATCCACTCTTCAATTTGGCACAAATCTTACTCTGTATATGTCGTGATTCTTTTTACTCTTCTTAACAACGGTGCCTTTCACCCTAAATCTCTTTTTTGGTGGGAGGCTACCCCCTTTTTGCGTAGTCCTGTTCCGAGACTCCCTCTTATTCCGCCCTGAAAATGGGCCTTGAACCCAGGCGGGAAAAGAGAGATTCCTGAATTACTTGCAGGCGCATGCTCGGAATGACGCCATTTTTTCCCCCAAAACTGGGGGAAAAAACCAAATTTGGAAAAATATTCCTTATTTGGGCATAGTTTATTCCGAGTGCTTTTACACTGGATACATGGGGATAATGTGAAAGGAAATTATAACGCCAAGTTTCTGGAGGCAATTGATTTCGCGTTTAAGAAATGCCACCTTACCTTTGTGCCTAAGGCGGAACAACTGCAACTTATTCATACAGTCGTTAGCAGTAATGATGGTTTTGTTAAACCTGCAACAGGATTTGGCAAGTCTGTTTGCTACATGGTTGTTCCTTTAATATGTTTGCGATTTTCTTCGATCCGAGTCCGATGTTAATTGTAAATCAGTCCTTCTTATCTTGAGTCCTAATCGTGGAAAATCAGATGGATGACATACGAAAGTATGGAACTTCGTGCCTGAAACCCAACTGAACTGCTGCATGATGTTGGCGAAGAAAAATATCAAATTTTGATTTAACTGCTCTCCCGAGACGCCTTGAAACTTACAAATATACTGTAGGTTGTGGATGTGAATCACTTAAACTAGACTTATAAATCTCCTGCTGGAACTCTTGTTTATTGTTCATTATTTATTGTTCATTACTTCTGTCGATCTAGTTATGTGATAACTGCACTGATCTAGTGAACATATATTTGAGTTGCACAGTAATTATTGTGAAACTGTGATTGTTTCAGGAGTTTAGGCCTACCAATTTTTTTTTCAAAATCGGGGACAAATTGTTTGGATACCCAGTATAAAACAGTCAGGTAAAAAATGTCAATAATCTCAGTTTTATCAGGAATAATACACAAAAACCGGTGACAAACAAAGTACCTTTTTTTTGAGTAATTAGAGTAGAGTAATTTACTCAGACTATTAATTTTTCGTTAGAATAATTTTTCAAAGCACTCCTTGCATTAAATCTTTCTTTCCTTACAACGACAGACTTAGGGCCGTGGCCAAATGGCTAAGGTTTTATGTAGAGCTACCTGTTGAGACTGCAATGATTTTTATATCGGAAAAACTAAAAGACAACTGCATGACAGAAAACTGAGCATTATTTCTGATAAAGTTGGACAAAAAGTTAAACGAAATTGAATCACAACCTGGACTATTTGTTTCTTTACATACCAGTTTGTGTTGATAACGCAATGATGAAGCAATATAATGTTCCTATTAAATTTATACATATATACGCACAGTCAAAAATCGATTATTCGGACGTTAATTGTCAAGATTTTAATGTTCTGGTCAAAATTTGTTCGTGCATATTAATTAATAAGGATGAAAAATGCTACTTAAAAGTGTGTGTCACCTTGCTTTTATTGTTGCTACTTAAAAGCACTTTCCTTCTGAAACTCATTGTTAAAGGCAAAGTACTGCAGATTATATGAAATTCTGACTCGGAGCTGTTTTGTCGCTTAGTGAAATCCTATGCTATATTTACTACTTCAGCATTTGCATCGATTTATTGCGATCTTCTCTCTCAGTCGTTACATTTATTCGGCAATAATTTTCCAACATCACTGCGATCGGGGTTTTTTCTCCTCGTTTGGTCAAGACGAGGCATAATTTGGATGTTCCCTTTCCTGACACTGCAAATCACACAGTAATTTTCATATACGATTTTTTGTCGGAGTTTCAAGGTTCCCTTTATTTACATACCCAGCCTGACATCTAATGCAATATGATTGGCTCATTCCGAGCATGCGTCTGCAAGTAATACAGGACTCTCTCTTTTCCCGCCTGTGTTCCAGGCCCGTTTTCAGGGCGAGGTAAGAGGGAGTCTCGGAACAGGGCTAATCAAAACGTTGTCTTT
>NC_090871.1:23327295-23332295 GCF_036669935.1 Montipora foliosa | reverse complement strand
AGGATCCTCGAGTCACTAAAAAAGTGCTGTTAGCTGAACGATCGCAAGTTGTAATCATTGAAAAAAACACTCCACTCCAGATCTGATAGACGTTGGTCGTGCAAGACTCGCCAAGCAAGTGGAACACCCAGCAGGATTGTTCGTTGTTTGGCACAGCAGATGAACGAAAAATTGTTCCCCTCACTATAAGTTCCAACCCGATAACACCAATCTTGCCCAAATACAACAACAAATTTTTCGAATTCGGCAGCAGGCAAGCTCATCACAAGCCATCGAAGTTGGCATAAAGCAGCATAGCGCTTCACCTGAAGTTCGATCATGGTGGACACAAACAAGGGGTGAAAGAACTTCCTAAGGTCAGACGACCAAATGTGATTGACCCAACACTCGTTAGAGCGGCTCAGTTATCGGACATCAAAGTGCTGAACAAACCAAGAGATTTCGTCGTAAAAATGTTCACTCAGCAACGTCTTCTTCTTCTACAGAATAAAGTTCAAAAGCCATCCTGGTTGTTAATCACATGCTAGCCCAATCCATAAACTGGATAAAGAGGATTGGCAAATTGATTGTCAGAACAATGCGTCATTTCTGTCTCGCTGAGTTCAAAGAAGCGACGGTCAAGAGAGTCACAAGGGAAGGCTGAGCGAATATCCACTTCTAACCAATCCGAATGTAAACAATTGGCGTGACATCGGATAGCACAGTTTTTCCCGCTCGCTGAATTCTGATTGGTCAGTTTAAATTTCAGTAGCTCTCGCCGTATGCAAGGAATAATGAAAAGATAAGAATTACAAAAAGATAAGAATGACAGAATTCCATTCACCCTCACTTTCCATCCTCATAATCACGGAGTCAAAAGTATCATTCTTAATAATTTTTAAATTACTCCAAAATGATCCCGAGACTGGTAGAATCTTTTCGCAACCTCCTCTTATTTCATTCAAAAGCGACAAAAACGTAGGCAACTTTTTAGTTAGAAGCGCGCTCAAAACTAACGAGCAACCCGGCACTTTCAAATGCGCGCGCTCACGATGCAAAACTTGTCTTTTCATTGTTTGTTTGAGTTTATTTATTCTCTCCGCCAGAAGTAGATAAGACTAGAGACTTGACAATTTTTATTCTTCTGATCAAACTGAGGTTTCGTCGTCTCCACGCATTTAGAACTTTTTCTATGTTTTGGATCTTTTCTTCAAAATTTAGCCTGTTAGAATGTTGTTCATCATAAGAGAAATTGTCACCGAGGGCCTGCACAGACTCCTTTGCCCATTTAAAATTGTATGGGGTTTCTCGGCAGTTTCTCCAAGAACCTAGCCATAAAGCCTCGGTTTTAGAGGTATTGATTTCCAATCCACAGTCTGTTTTGAATTCTTCTAAAAGTTTCAATAATTGGGTTACTGACTCCCGGTCACGAACAAAAACCGGGGTGTCATCAGCGTACTGCGTGATTTTAATTTCTTTTTGGCCAACGTTTATACCGTGGATAGCATTAGCATTTTTTAAGGCCCTGGCAAAAAGCTCGATTCCAATCACAAACAGGAGGCCCGATAACGGGCATCCTTGTCCAACTCCCCGTTGTAGGGGGAAAAATTCAGACGCGTGGCCGTTGTTTATAACACCGCTTGAGACTTGGTGATATAATATAGCAAACCAATTTAGCAGATCAGGAACAAAATTGAAGAGCTTTAGGGCAGCGTTAATATAATTCCATTCAATTGTATCAAAAGCCTTCCGAAAATCTAAAAAAATTCCTGTTCTTTCCATAGCTTTTGTGTAGGACAATGTCTTGTATTAACCTAATGTTTTCGCCAATAAAGCGACCTTTAATGTAGCCAGTTTGGTCGTGGTTTATTATTTTGGGAAGTTTTTTCTCTAATCTCTTTGCAATTGCCTTAGTAAGAATTTTATAATCAACATTGAGTAATGAAATTGGTCTAAGGTTTTCCAAAAGTGTCTTATCCTTATCTTTTTTCGGAATAAGTGAGATTATTCCACGTCTCTGGCTAATAAAAAGACTTCCTTTTTGAAAAGCGTAATTGAAACTGGAAGTCATGTCTGATTTTAGCTCTGGCCAGAAGAATTTATAAAATTCACTCGTAGACCCGTCTGTTCCGGGAGATTTGTTATTTTTGAATTCTTTTATTGCATTTAGGCACTCATCTTCCGAGAGAAGACCTTCACATGATTCCATTTCTTCTTGTGTTAGTGGTGTAATATTTTGTGTCTTGATAAAAGTCGATGCTAGGAAGGTGTCATTGTCTATGCTTTAGGGATTTGTAAAGTGCTTCGTAAAAGCGTTTCTCTTCTTCTAATATCGCAAATTGGTCATTAACATACTTAGTGTCACCAATTTTCAGCTTTGTAACAGTTTTTCTGCTAAGGTTCCTCTTTTCAAGGTTGAAAAAATACCTCGTGTTACGCTCACCATGCTCGTGCCAGCGTGCTTTACTTCGAAGAATTGCACCTTTTGTCCTTTGGTGCATTATCTTTTTTAGGCGCAAATTAGTGGCGTACAGCTCGTTTAAAATTCTTTTGTCACTCGGGTTTTTTTCCGAGTCCTGCAGGAGCTTGTTTGCTTTCTTGTGCAGCAACAATTCTTCCCTTTCACGTTTCTTCATTTTAATTTTGCAGTATTTGATCGTAAAACCACGGATTTCCATCTTAATTAAATCCCATTTTAACCCCAGGTCCTCGACATTGGTGTATTTTTGTCTATATTCGTATATGTTTTCACGTAGCTTGTCCACCGTATAACAGGAGTCTTCTAAAATAGAGTTGTTACATTTCCAGAAGCCTGGGCCTTTATCCTGCTTTAGATCATCTGATTTAAGATGCAGAAAGATTGCGGAATGGTCGGTTTCGGGTGCCTTTAAAGTTTTACAGGATATGGCCAGGTCGCCAAGGTCTTTGGAAATAAGGAAGAAGTCAAGGCGACATTGAATTTTAAGTGATTTGTTTCTCCAAGTAAAGCGTATTGTCTCGGGATTTAAATTGCGCCAGATATCGAATAAATTGTAGAGATTCATAATTTCTTCGATTTTCTTGATAACGAGAATTTTTTTTGAAACTGGATTTCCGCCTTTCTCGTCCTTATCGTGTAGGGCGCAATGAAAATCTCCGCCCATTTTTATGTATTCCTGAGCGAATTCCTGAAGAGTATGTTGGAGGTAATTAAAGAAGGCTAACTGTTGATTGAGGTCATTAGGGGCGTAAATGTTTACAAGAATTACGTGCGAATCGTCAACCATTGCATCTAGGATGATATATCTGCCATTATTGTCAGAAATTCCTTTTTCTATTTTTAATTCTTCTTTTCGATTGACAAGAATCATGACAACTTTGCTGTGAGTCGAGCCGTGACTGAAAAAGACCTTACCGCCCCATTCAGCTTCCCACGTTTTGGCGCAATCTTTAGAACTATAGGTTTCTTGTAGAAATGTAAAATGGTTGTTTTGATTGTGCAGCCACCTGAAAATGGAGCGTCGTTTAATCGATTTGTTTAAACCTCTAACATTTAGGGATTCGCATTTAATATTTACATTTTGAAGCTCATTATGCGTGTACATACAGTATACACTCAAGGGACTGCGTTGGGCTGAGCTTTCGACAGCTTTCATTAAACAAAAACTTGGATATGTGATTCACAAAGCCTGCATATTTAAAGATGTGGACAAATATGAAACAAAGATCAAAAAGACGGCATTTTGGGCGAAAAACAAACAAGCCTAAACAATAAAGAAAAATACGTAAGACATGCAGAAATAGCATACACACAAATAATCTAAAACAGGCTCAAAAAGGCCCTAAACGCACCGTTGCCGGCTTAGCGTTTTTTGACTGAATACTAAACCCGCGATTTCAGACTTCGTCTAGCTTCTTATTCTACGTTATTCTACGTTAGGAATAGTTTGGTATAATGTCAAATAACATAAAGACTCCTTCACCTTGTTACGTGTTTTTTGTCATCTCGCCTTTTAACTTCTTTAAGTCTTCCACGCCGACGGTTTTTTGCCTGCCTTCTTCGTCAGTATACTTTAGGGTAGCAGGGTAGGAAATAAAAGCTTTTCTGTCGGCACCTAACTTCTTTTGTAGGTGTTTCTTGTCGGTCTTGCGTGTTTCGTCGGTCTTGCGTTTTCTTCGCAAAGTCTGCGCCGATACCGATAATGTTCCCGTTATAGGGGTTTCCCTTTAATCTGGCAGCGGCGTTTGCAAGAACCTTCGCTGTGTCTGTGTATCTTAAAAAAAGCCACATGGATGGGTCTTGGTTTCCTCATGTTGTGTTTTACGGCGTACGTTGGAGTGCTGTGTGCACGTTCTATTTCGACTTGCCCACATAAAGTTTCCAAAGCCATGTGACTTGCAATGAAATTATGGATAAATTCAGCGCAATTTCGACCTTCTGCTCTTTCCGAGATGTTGTAAAGTACTAGGTTGTTTCTTCGAGACCTATTTCGTAGATCTTCAACTTCTTCTTCTAGTAATTAAAGGTGCTCTTTCTCTGTTTTCTTCTCTAAACTCTCTTTCAAATCTGCCACCTCACTGGTAACTGAGTTTAATCCTCCTTCCAGTTCGAGGACTTTCTGTTTGATGGTGCCCATATCATCTTCCATTTTGATAAGGCGTTCGTCAATTTTGTCGAGAAGATCCAGCTTTTCTAGTCTCCTTTTGATATCAACCAAGATGGCGTCGCCGACGCCGAGCACATGGTTTTCTTCTTCAGAGCTTGAAGCTGTTGACCTTTTTTCGCTCGGTTTAGGCGGCATGCTTGAAGTGTTTAGGCTGTAAGTGGCGATGGATAGATTTGCCTGTTATTTTAGGCTATAAATTATTGTAGACAGGTAGCTTATATCGGAGCACTTTCAAGTTGTTGTTACTATCTCTGCATCCGATAAAGCGTCTGTTTCAGCCACGAATTTGAAGAAAACTGTTGAGTAATTTTATCCTCAAGTATTTACCTTACCTACATTCTTTCGTATGTAACATTTGTATGTGGGGTGCATTAT
>NC_090871.1:23312295-23324795 GCF_036669935.1 Montipora foliosa | reverse complement strand
TTTGTATATAAAGATAAAGAAATGACGAAGATGACAAAAATTACGGAGCGCTTCTCTGCACCACCGCACATACTGAGAAAGGTGCATATATTGTCATTAGAAGATAGAACTCATCTATAGCTATCTTCTATTTTAGAGTTATTTTAAAAAGACTGAGGGCATGTCTCTAAGTCTAGAAATCTACAGCTAAAAGGTTCAAGAACCTCTAAAATCAGTACGCGATGTAGAATGCTAGAACAGAAGAGGGGTTCTAAAATCTCTAAAAGTTCTAAAGTTCTAGAATATCTATGGTCCATGTTGTGAGTCTAAGATTTCTAAAGCTCTAGAATATGTAAGGTCTTTTGGGGCTTATAAAATCTCTAAAATCTCTAAAGTTGTAGAATATCAAACGATCCCTTTGGGGCTTCTAAAATCTCTAAAAGTTCTAAAGTTCTAGAATATCCATGGTCCATGTTGTGAGTCTAAAGCTCTAGAATATGTAAGGTCTTTTGGGGGTTCTAAAATCTCTAAAATCTCTAAAGTTCTAGAATATCAAGCGACCCTTTTTGGGCTTCTAAAATCTCTAAACGTTCTAAAGTTCTAGAAGTTCTGGTAAGTGGACAGGCACAACAAAAGAAAAGAAAGGCAGCTCACGAAAGCCGGGCTGATGTAAAGTGTATCATCACGGACTGAATATAGTTGAAGTTTTGAGTTGAACATAACAGAGAATAAAGAATGTTTAGACTGGTTGTTTGTATACTGAGTACAGTGTTAAAAAAAGACCTTAAAGGGGAGATGACGGGTTTGTTAGCGGTTAACGAGCCGCTTACAAACCCGCATTCAATCTGAGCAAGGTCACGGCTGCTCGTGTGATATAATTATTACGCACACGCTTAAAGAACGAACCATACACATATTCGTCCGTTCACCTTTTAGTCAAGTTTTCATGTCCATTTGTAATTCGTTTGGGAAAACGACGGAACGTTTTAGCTCACTTAAGGTGCTTGGCCTAATCACTGAAACGAGCGCTTGGATTGACATCAGCAAACGAGTGCTACATTCATCACACTATCTCGGTAAAAAGTGTAGTTAACCGGACCGTAAAATGAAAGTTAAAATTTTAAAAGAGTGCTTAGGCCTAATCACTGAAACGAGCGCCTAGGCTTAATCTGTAAACGAGTGTTATATTCATCACACTATCTCGGTAAAAAGTGTAGTTAACCGAACCGTAAAATGAAAGCTAAAATTTTAAAAGAGTGCTTAGGCCTAATCACTAAAACGAGCGCTTAGGCTTAATCAGTAAACGAGTGCTATATTTATCACACTATCTCGTAAAGAGTGTGAATAACTGAACCGTAACATGAAAGCTAAAATTTCAATGAAAGAACGAGACTAGTTAGAAGAGCTAGGGATCGTTTGATATTCTAGAACTTTAGAGATTTTAGAGATTTTATAACCCCCAAAAGACCTTACATATTCTAGAGCTTTAGAAATCTTAGACTCATAACATGGACCATGGATATTCTAGAACTTTAGAGCTTTTAGAGATTTTAGAAGCCCCAAAGGGATCGTTTGATATTCTAGAACTTTATAGATTTTAGAGATTTTAGAACCCCCAAAAGACCTTACATATTCTAGAGCTTTAGAAATTTTAGACTCAAAACATGGACCATGGATCGTTTGATATTGTCACCTCATCTATAGCTATCTTCTATTTTAGAGTTATTTTAAAAAGACTGAGGGGCTTTGGGGATTCTAAAATCTCCGTAAACGTTCTACAGTTCTAGAATATCCATGGTCCATGTTGTGAGTCTTTCTAAAGCTCTAGAATATGTATGGTCTTTTGAGGGTTCTAAAATCTCTAAAATCTATAAAGTTCTAAAATATCAAAACATCCCTAGCTCTTCTAACTAGAACAGTTCTAGTATGCTATAGAAGTTTCTAATGTCAAGACCTGCACCTTTATGCACATACTTGATGGAATTTTGATGGAACTCTAGACTTTCACGCCGTAACTTTCTTTCCCGTCTTTGCTTCTCCATTCTATTTGCTGTTAGAATAGCACTGAGAATGTGACATTTGATTGCATTTGATTAGATAATTAAACCTGATTTATTTTATTATTGAAATAGTTGTTTCAGTATACAATCAACACCGTTTCAAGGGTATGTCATCTTCCATCTCAAGGAAAATGTCAAACAGATTCTTTGATTACATGTACATTTGCTTTGAGGAAAAAAAAAAGCATTCACTTCTGGTCTAAAATCACATTTTAGCCATTTTGCTATTAAAAACAAAACTGATGTTTTCGATCACATCTGTCATCTTGACCAAAAGCTATATTGGTCACATTTGCTACTCTAAGCAAAAGTGGTAATTATTGTACAGTGAGACAAAAACAATTTTATTTTGCTCACAATGCTACCTGAGCAAATAGTTAAACTTCCTATCGTAAAAAATCATAACAACCTGGTTATTTGACTGCATTTGGTATAAAAAGCAATTGTGTGAAAAAAAATGTATTTTGGTCACATTCATCCCGAGCAAATCTCTACAAAAATACATGCCTGAACACATTTGCTATCCTGAGCAAAACCCTGGGAAACGACACATTTGTTATTCTGAGCAAATCGCTGCAAAAATTCTTGTTTGAACACATTTGCCATTCCGAGAAAACAGGTACAAAAACTAATATTTGCTCGCTTTTACTCACCTTGTAAAAAGGTGCAATGATGACAGTTTGATCAAATTTACAACTTCAGGGAAAGTACTTGCAAAGTTTTAGTCTTAACATCATGTTTACTACCCATCCAAATATCAATAAAAATACCATGTTATCCCTACTTTTACTCACAACAGCAAATTTAAGACAAATGTGGCTTTTACGAGCATTGCTTTGGGTAGAAAAACTGTGGCAAATGCGATCTTTGCTTTTCAGAAAAATTAAGCAAACGTGCACAAACGCCGGTAGCTGCATTTGCCATGCATTATTTTTCTCCGCATTTGCTATATGTGTTTTCGTCCAGTGGGATACAAATATACTGTAACCATACTTGAGAGAAAACTAGAGCAGATTTGTCACTTTAAGAATGGCAATTTGCTGTGTAGAAAATAACTAAATTCTAGAAAACGGTAGCTCATCGGAGCCTTATGTTAAGGCTTGATAAAACCTGACCGCATTATAAGGTGTGTCAAACCATGGTAACTACTCCACAGTTCTTACTGTTGTTTTACGTTCTTTTAGATTTGCTTTAGTTGTCAGAATTTTCAAGTTCCTTTTTTGCCTCTAAAGCCTTCCTTTTTTCCTTCTCCAGCTTTTCTCGAGCTTCTTTTAAATCCTTTGCAAAGGTGGCAGACAGATCTCGAACGTTCTTTTGGGCATCTTCGATGGTTGGGTTGTCCTCCAAGTAGTTGTACAGATCTTGTCTGGTCTCCTTGATTTGGAACATGTACACACCACACACGTCATCCAGAGCAACCCACTTGGAATAGTATTCCAGGGCCTTTCCCTTGAAGCCATTAGAAGTCCACACTTTCATGCGCTTTTCTTCGGGCATCTTCATTGCTGTCTCAACTTGCTTCTGCATTTGTCCTGTCGCCAAAGATTCACAGTGCGCTTGCATCTGCTGCCAGAATATGGCTGCTTTCATCATGATAGCAGAAAGCGATTTGAGTGCGCCGATGGAGCTGTGCAAAGCTGTAATGGCTGCTTCTGCCAACTTGCCGTCGTCCTGGCAGTTCTTCATTTTCTCTGCGAATTCTAGGTATTGTAGATTAGCCTCTAGGCGAAGATCTCGCTGCTTCTGCATTTCCTCTATTTGCTTCTTCTTTTCTTCGTTTGCCATCTTCATGGCTTCTCTATACCCCGTCTTGTCACCAATGCTCTGTATCTTTTCGACTGCCTTGTCGATCTCACGTGCTGCTACCGATTGAACAGCACCTACGATGCCTGTTAACGCACCCGTTAGTGTGTTTAATAGGCTGTCCTGTGCGTCGAAGGCCTTGTTTTCTCTCTTCTGAGCCTCGTCATAGAATGCCTTTGCTAGTTCTTCCGCTTTAGTTGCATTCTTTTGCTGCATCACTGCTTGATCTCTCTTGATTTCAAATTTTTTTCTCTCTTCCTCCAGAGCTTTCTTTCTTTCTTCCTCATCACCTTTCGCTCTCTGTGTGTCTTCTAAAGCATCTATTACATCCTTTGTTGCCTTCTCAAAATCGTTGTGCAGTTCATCTGCAGCCGCAGCCATATCTTTGGCGATGCTGGTAAGTTGCGAGAGTGTTTCAAGCGCCATCTCTTCTAGTCCATCTAGCAAGTATTCATAGGTTCCCTTAAGTTCTTTGAGTACGCTCTGTGATGCACCTTTAAATTTGTGCACGGTGACGGCTGATTTGTCGGCCAGTTTCGTTATCTTGTAGCCAACCCGCTGTACTTTAATCTGTACCTCAGTGTTTCCTGCTACACCATTGTACGCGACACGAATAAAGTTACCGAGTTTTCCCAAGTCTTCTACCAGGCTGTGGAGATCCAGCGAGCCAAGAAGATGGCCTTTAGCGGTCTGAACCAGTTTACTTCCAGCGTTTGGTATGGACACAAGGTTGAATTGCTCTCCATCGATGACTATGTCAGTCCCAGCCATTTTTGTTGGTTTCTTAAGGCTTCAGTTAAGCACAAGAGGAGCTTAGTTTGGAATGGTGTAATTGAGTGCCGAGGGATAAAGCGCGTTAACTTTCATGCGTCCAGTTAAATGTTCTGTTCTAAGAAACAGCATAGTTGGGACTTGTTACCACACAAATCTGACCAATGGTGGCGTTTTCTTACCATATTTGGTTGCGGAGTGATTTACAGCTGTTTGTAAATAAAGCACGTTTTCATTTTCTTGGAAAGCAGGTCGGAATTTTCATCTGCGTATTCGGATAGAAAGGAATCTATGCATGTCTACATTTCAGTTCCTGTGGCAATTAAAAAGCGTCTCTAAACGTAAGACAACGCACGGAAAAAACGTCCTTTACTGTAATTTTGTCACCTCGTTTGGTTGAAAAGTGTCACGCAGTTAGTACATCTTATATGTCACCTGCGGGTCTTTACTTGGAAACTGCGAAAATGAATAACTTGCATTCTTTGCGTGTTGACAGATAAGACGTATCAGGTTGAACTTGCCTCTCATTAACCTCTGCCGACATACGAAAACGGAAGACTCGCAGCCATAGCGGCTTTTGTAGTTTTTGTTCCCTATGTCGTTACATGATTTTAACGTATCCCTTTGAACTAGCTAAAGCAACATGGCGTTAATTTCATTGAGTTTTAAGTGTTTTAACGCCGTGGAAACAGCTCTAGAGGCTGTTAAAAGCGGCGATGCTAAACGCTCGGAGGTCGTTCTGCGGTCCGTGCATAAAGATGGGCAAATGTTAAAACAAAAAGCTGCTATACTTATTGGTCAGCTGAGCACGGCAGAGGAAGATCATAAGCGTAAGGTAGAGAATCTCACTCGGCAAATGAACGACCTTTTCGCTGAAGAGACGCAGCTTTTAAACAAAAAGCAACATTGCAGAATAAGAATTCCTCGTTGAACGACGAGAGGCAGCGATATCAACGAAGTAAAGAAGAGGCCTCAAGGAGGTACCAAGAGGCGGAGAGAGCGAAGCGAGATGCAGAAAGGGAATATGAGGAAATGAAGCCTTTTTTCTGGATACCTATTGTTGGCTTGCTTCTTGCTCTACTTGAGGACAGCTCAAAAAAGGCGTCTGAAGCTTACAGAGAAATGCAACGCCACGAAAGGGATGTCGATCAAGCAGAAAGTGATCTCAAATGGGTGAACTCTCAGATTTCTGAGGTGAGCTCACATCTTTCATGTTTAGGGGAAAGGTTTTACTACTAAGGAGATCGATCGGCTGTTTTTGAGTTTTTGAGAGTTGATTCCCCTACGGTATTTCCCGAGTGCAGAGCGCATACAAGGTAACTGTGGATCAATTTAAAGGATTCATTCTAATATTTGGCGACTGTTTCGAATGAGCGTGCGTATTGTTGATTTTAATGCTGCCTGAGCTGTCAGAGTCGTCTCAGTTAAATGTACTTTTGCGAGAATTATTAGAATTAGAAAATGTTGTTTAACTCAGCGTGTGGCATGAAAACTCCAAAACCCACGACACGGGAAAGCTACAACTCCTTTAAGACATTGCATTTTTTTAAGGTCGTTAAGTCAACTACTTCTTCAGTAATACAGAAGTGAACAAACAGTTCATAGGCATGTTTGCCATTGGTTTCATTTCTGTTTCTACTTTTCGCGTTGAGTTTTAGTTAATTTAACAACATGATACGGTGATTCAATTCAGTTAACTACCGTAACCACGAATTACAACGGAATTCCAGTCACAAATGGAGAGCGTTAAATCTGACGTTCCTTTAGTTAGTTGCCTCGACGTGCTTTTATATGGTGAAATCGTCTTAAGTTTAAGAACGAGCAAATTGAAGTGACGTTATCCCAACGAACTAAATTACAGCCCGAGTAAGGGTCAGGGGCGCCCAAATAAGAGCTATAGACGTTAGGCTTTCTAAAACCCTGTCAACTCTGACCAGTGCGATTAAGTTTACATGAGCTCGATCTGAAAGTATACAGGGATTACATTCCGGACCGTCACGAGACTTGCGTGCGGGCTCTTTGGACTCTTTCTTGTTATCCGCCATCTTGTAATGGTGCAACAGCACTCTTGCGCATGCGGCAAATTGAGTGCCCACGCTCCGCTTCGAACACAAACCGATTCCAGTTTTTGAGATTTTTGAGTCAGCTGTTGAGTTGATTCGGCTGTAAAGGAAAAGGTGTTTCTGCGATCAAGATCTCAGGCTCAACATGGACTCCACACAAAAACTAAACAGTAATTCAAATGTTTCCGATAAGAAAGTCGTAAAAGAGGTAAGCTTATTTTAGGCATCCAATATTTATTTGTTTATGCCCGTTCCATGAAAGAATTATCTTGGCTGCCAAACCATGTTTGCTCGTGTTTCGCTCACAACGTTAAAAATCTTGAAGTTGTGAATTTTAAACTAACAACATTCTTCGTTTATTACGTTTCGCTTAAGCGCAATTCCACTAAAAACGCTGGGGGTTTTGACACAACATATGTTTTAAGAGGTTCCTGAAGGAGGGTCGTCCCAATCCCAATCCCAATCCCATTTCCCTACGTGCAATTTTGGCAACAGAAGTCCGAGTTATTAAATTCTCAGTCAATAAGAAAATGTTATTTATCGGTAGAATAAACAGTCTTAAGCCGCAGTTTAAGCGCACCGTGTGTTAGAAGCGGTTAATAGGCTGCCTCTTACCACTGAGTTAAGCCTGATACTGCAGGTCGAGGACATAGGACTTCGGACCGCATTGGTTCAGTAATTTCTGTGCTCAAATGACATCAGCGAGGAAACAAAATTCGCCTGGTTGCTTCTCTCCCGTGATTGTCCTTCGAGGGTTTTTCTCCAAGTACTCCATTTTTTCTCCATCATTAAAACTAACAGTTAAGCTGGGCTCGGTAATTAACTCTTGAATAACAATCGAGGTAATGCGCACGATCGCTAAGAATATGGTGAAAGGTTTGTTTAAACTACTTGAAGAAACAAGCAGAGTTATCTTGGTTATTTTTAGGTAGTTTAAAGCAATTTTTCACCTCATTTCTTTGAGATTTATGCTGCCAACACTGGTCCATACGTTCGAGATTATATTATATCACTAAGAATATGTTTAGCTCACCACTACATCCCCGATTATGTAAAAACTAGGCCATCTTTGTTTTTCCAAGTATCTTTAGGTGACATGTATCAAAACATGCAAGTGTCATGTCTGTTGTTTCTTAAACATGTCATTTATTCTTGTTCCAGTGCTGAACCCTAAAACTCTTCCTGCTGTCTGTGCCTATCTGGTCAAAGCATGCACAGCAATCAACATTCAACCTTGCTTTCGGAGATGGGTGGGTGCTATAAGCACTACCCCTCCCTTCAATCCTAAAAGATACTCATCTCTCTTGTATGGTACAGGGCTTGATTTCCTTCATTGTAGTGGTGGTAGAGAGCTAACTGAAATTATCTAACCAGTTTTTCAAAATTATCTAGAATGAGAGAATTGTTCACTTGCCACACCCTTCTTGTTCAATGTTTGATGGAAAAAAGCACAAAGAAAACATAATTTCGTTTTTTTTTAAATCAAGTAAACTGTGACAGTACATCTTACATTCAAATAAATTATGTTATTCGAGTCTTTCTCTTGCTAAGCGTGGGTTTGGATATTAACTTCTGAGAATACTTCCACCTGTAATAGTGGCAATGATGAATAATATAGTACCTACAATAATAAAATTAGAGAGTTATTTAAGTTACTGTATATTTTGTTTTGTGGTAACACATACCATAGTTGTTTTTGTGACTGTTGTCATTGCTGAGGATGAACCGGATAGACTCATCTGCGCAGGCTGTTATCTTGAGTCCATTGTGGGTCTATTATTGGGTAATCAGTTGGATCAGTTGTACAGATTGAATAAAATCTTAGAGTATGAAGCAGACAATGCTTCTAATCTTGCTGGATGTATGATTACATTCCCCTTGAAGTGTCTTTACAGTTAACGCAAAATTTTAGCTGGCTTTTTGCTAGGGTGAGGCAAGCAAAAGTGAAATGAGTATTTTCCAAACACATGCAGGTGAATGTCTCCACACCCCCTAAACAAGGTAACGGAGGAAGCAGCTAAAAAAATCTCCATTCACCAACTAGAAAAAAATGTGGTGTACCAGCTACAGGAAAAATGCCGAAAACATATTTTAAACGATAGACCACTATCAAACGCCACGTGAAAGGATAACGTAAAGTTCCATTGGAGTCAAGTTTATATTTAGTTTCAAAGCTATTTTACAATATTTCTTAAAATAAAAACATATTGTCTCTATTTTATAGCCTTGCTCTTGCAAAAGTAACCAGTGTTTAGAATATGGGAATGGAAGACAGGAAAGTGACTTATCCTAGCCGAATGAGAGGGAAGCAGGCGTGAACAGAACTTATTTCTAGCTTTTAAATGATTCCAATGAAGAAAGCAGACGCAGTTGTCTCTTTCAGCAGAAGTAACTCGAACCATCTTTGCAGTAAGGATTATCATTCTGCCTTTGGAAAGATATTTACCCAGCATTTTCCTTCTCAGAGCACAGTTTTCCCCCCCAGAAGTTTACCTACACAGAGACCATTGCCACTAATAACATTACGAACTTTATGCTTTTGCTATGTAGTATTTCGCATCTGAACTGGCGGGTGGCGCGCCTCATACAGTTCGATGTAACTTGAAAAGTAGGTCTTACCATGCAGTTAACTTTGTTATAGTATACTATTCTTTAGTGAACAGTACATGAACTGTACACGTTCATATAGAATAGCAGAGTGAAGACAGTGAATGCAAGGAGAGGTTTACTGTAAAACTATTATTGACAGAATGAATATTGATGGCCACATTGTCACACAAGCGGAAATTATGGTTATATTTATTATGACAGAAACATATCAAACATGAAATTTTGATTTAATGTGAGAATCTTGATTAATTGATGGACGGTGTTACATTCGGATAAAGGAAGTAAAAATCAAAAAATTATAAAAACAGCTGTTTTTGATGTGACATTTACAGTCTCCCTTATTCGATATACATGATATTTACAGTCTCCTTTATTCGATTTACATGATACTTACAGGCCTACTTATTCGATTTACATTATTGATATTGACAGGCTCTGTCATTCGATTTACATGATATTTACAGGCCCCCTTATTCCATTTACATGGTTTTTAGGAAGGATAACGTTTTTGCAAACGTTGGCCGTGTAGCACTTATATTTAAACAGACTTAACTGATTGGAGTGTCATGTGAAGTGCTAAGTTTCTACCCCATATGAATCATGTGAGCGTTAGCCCTACTGATGGAAATGGGCCCACACATGGACAGAGAACCCACGACCTTCGGGTTAGATCACCGCTGCTCTACCGACTGAGCTACAAGGTCAGACGGGAGCAGGCCGTGGGAACTGAAGATGTTAAAGTCACGGGAATGAACATGTACGAGGTCAAGGAAGGATTACGTTTTTGCAAACGTTCAATTCCCACCCTGGTGAGAGTTTTTCTCTGTCCTTATGCGGACCCATTTCCATTGGTAGGGCCAACGCTTACATGGTTCATATGGGGTAGAAACTTGGCTTTTCACATTACACTCCAATCAGTTAAGTCTGTTACATGGTATTTAGTCTCTCTTGTTCGATTTACTTGATATTTGCAGGCCCCCTTATTCCTTTATTCGACTGATTCACATGATTATTACAGGCTCGTTTATTCGATTTACGTCATATTTACAGGTTCCCTTTGTGGATTTTCATGGTCTCATGTCCCTGGTTTGAGAAATTTACATGATATTTGTTTCACCTGAAATATTTACATGTTTTTTTACAGGATTTCTCATAACATGTAAATGGCTAAAAATCATGTAAATTTTCATTTACAGCATCTTCTTGATGATTTACATGTTATTAACATAGTATTTACATACTATGGAAATTTTCAACTTTTCCAGTAATCTCCGCGATATGCCTAAAGTACGAGTTGACTCGTCGCCAAATAAAGCTCTGACTTGGCCGGCAACATTTTTAAATTGAATTTTTCGCCAGTTAAGGCCTTCTGAACAAACTATTGCGAGGTCATGAAGCACAGGTTACTTTTTCGTTTGTTTTCTTAGATAGAGAGAGACCTGAGAGTGATTTCCCATAAGGTAAGTAAACTGAGAAGCGAACGAGAAGTTTGCCACGAGAAGCTTAGTGACATAAAAAACATGGTTTCATTTATCATGCAAGCTGTTTCATTCTGGGATGAAGTCGTCATGGTGACGGAGACAGCCACAGTGAAAACTGGAAACCTCCAAAGGATAGTGAATCTGGCTGGCAAGAAAACTGACCCTGTAAGGATCCTGAAGAGCTCTGGCACCCACACTATGATGGCGTCCTTTAAAGATCGCTGGATGGAAGTGGCAGAGATGATCAGTTCTGATCGAAACAATGTGATTTTTGACAAGGTAGTGCTTTTTAAATTAATGCTCAAGCTTACTGCCTTTTGCTGCCATACATAGAAATAATTTGAGGGCAAGATATTTATATATTTCGAAATAACTGAGACTGGACAAGCACCTGCAACAGTTTTAAGTCATAATTTAATACAAGCACCATATAAAGCACCGCATCCTACAGTAGGTGGAATCTTTTCAGTTAAACGTTGCATCTGGTGCTAAATTTTGTTCGAGGAAAATTTGCCACTTTGTCAGGGCTCATCGAATTTGGGCTTCTCGGAATTCTTTCTTTCCTTTTTTTCTTTGTTCTTGATTAAAAGAAATTACATTAATTTGCTGTAAATTTGAGATAATTCCTGCACTGTTTTTTTCTTGTTGTTCCTTATAGTGCAATTGATTGTAATTTCGTTTTGGTTAATTTTAATGCTTTCTGGAGATTTGATTGGATTGTAAAAGACCGAGAAGGTGCGTCACAATGTTCGCGCTACGTTACATTGTCAACACTGTATGTGTTTTAGAACACGTCTGTGGCCGTGCCATCAACTTTCCCGCCATTCTGATGCATTGTCGTAGTGCTCTCAAAGCTGGCTAAGCTGAAAGCAACTGGCAATGTTTACGATGATGGTCGTGCTGGTGTAAATAAGTCCACCATAATTAATTTCGTTTTGGCTTTCTTAAATTAAACGTTAAAGCCGAAAGCCGCAAAAGCTGTTTCAGAGTGACCAGTTAAGGCCTTCCATTGTTAGAATGTTTTAGCCATTTGTTTGGGCTTCTTTGGGCAACTTCATTCAAATTATGTTTGACAACGATGATGTAATTTACGATACGCGATCAAGCTTGTCACAATTCAAACTCCGCATATACTTCTTTCCTCAACAGGAAATACTGTGCCTTATGTAATCCCCAAGCTTTTCCCAACAGCCGAACAGCTCCATGTGAAGTGAAGCGCCTGGCGGCTGCATGCACATTACAAGCGCTTCGGAAAGTCAAAGTTTTTCTCCCAATTTACGGGTTTACTGTTAGTATTTGCCATTGCAGACGGTTCATATGCTTCTTTCCCATGGCTTTGAGCTACTCAAGTGTGTTTTTGAAATCTTTTCGTTCAAGAAAAACAAGGATCGGACTTGACCTGTGGCGTCGCTTGAATGGTCTTGGAATTTCCAGCCATAAATCTACTCGTAGAGGATGCCGTGGCGGGGTTCGTCAGCACAGTTTAACGACAACCACAGCTACGACACCTGTGTCGCATAACTCGACTCTTTCAGGTTTATCCTCGTCGGGGCTGATTGCTGTTGGTTCGCCAATTTCTAGAGTTTTTCCTGTACAAGAAAGACCTAATTACCATACGGGCGGTGAAGACTCATTTTATATTCACTTCAACACCTTTACGACTACCAGATAAGCATCCATCCGTCCCACACCCGTGCTTACTGTGAATAATAATCGTGCCCGCTCTAACCGAC
>NC_090871.1:23292295-23302295 GCF_036669935.1 Montipora foliosa | reverse complement strand
ACCCATGGCCACACGTTATTTGCAAAGAATAGGGCGCGGAGTTCCCGTTTTTGTAGTCTGTCCAACCAATATTTGACTCAATTGGCGTTAATTATTAATTTCAGTTTAAAGTGTCCCCAATTCGTGCTCCAGCACTAGAACCACTAGACACTGAAAAGAAGTTTCTATCCTTTCCTTTCCTTTCCTTCCCTCTGTTGTATATATCGTGGTTGGGATGGTAAATTCTCGGAGATATTAGCTACAAGCACTCCAAGCTACTCTAAAACATACGGAAAATGCTTTTGGTTCCGATCGACTACCACCTGAAGTCGCTCGCAGAACTGCTATTGCATTGTTGGTGGTTTGAAATGAAAGTTTAATCTTTGTCACTTGATCCCATGAGGAACTGTAACCCTGGGAGCATTTTATCCAGGAATATTTGACTCAAATTGGTGGGCTCCCGAGAGTAGGGGGTGCAGCCTTGGGATTTTATATAAATACCGTTGACAACCGAGGAATTGAAAATGGCTCAAATCTCGTCTAAATGAAAAAAACAAAACAAAACAGGAAGGAAGCGAGCCGCAATGGCAATAAGGTTTGGCTTTTTTAATCGAGAATTGTTTCATTTAATTATCTTCTCAAGTATTTTATCGGGATTCCCATACGAATTTTTACGTTTCTGTTGACTTTCCCCCACACTAAGCTTGCCTGTGGTGTTGGGTGCTTGAATACACTGAGTTCGTTCATGGAGTAGGTTTATGGCTTGAGGGGACTTAACCCACTTACACTTCAAACGCCCTAGGACGCCCCCAGTTGACAGCAACCAGAAGAGACCAATTCGCGTGCCAGGACAGTGTTGTCTCCCAGATTTTTATACTAATCATCTGTAATGAAAAAAAGATAGTTAGCAATGTAAATGTGGTTATGTGAAAACAGGTTAAAAGGGAAACAGCTCACTTCCGGTTGCCATCCGCGGCTCAAATTTTCAATTTTTCAAAACTTTTCAAAATTAATGACTCAAAAAAATTAATAACACAACAACCACAAATGAGGTCAAAATCAGGTAAAAAAAATCTGACATGATATTACATCTCAGTAACACAAAATATAGTGGTGTTATCGAATAATTATGATAACGCATATGTTATATTCTCCGGCTGGCAAACAGACAACTGCATGCAAGATGGCGGATCAACTAAGAACTGTATTAATTCAAGAGCACATGGGTTTTACAATAACCGCATACATACTGCAGGCTCAGTATGAATTACTGACACTATAACAAATGTAACGATACACTATAACACCTCCCCGCAGAAATGTTGTGCGACAAGAAATGGAAGTACACTTCAACTGTTAAAAACACTCTAAATGATCAAAAGTTCAAGAAAAGAAACAAAACTATTAGAAGCACAGTTCAATGTCATTAACGGGAGACTTAACGGTTTTAGTCCATTTCTTCAACCAGTCTCTGTGGTGGTTTAGCAGCACGTTTGGACCGACGCGGAGCAGGGGTGGCAGGAGTAGGTGTGCTTGGCGACTCCGCTGATTCAGATTCTTCGGGTGGGGGTGTACTGCTTCCGGTACTGGGAGAAGTAACGCCTTCTGTAGATTGATCAGATGTAACTTCGACAGAGCTGCAATGAGTCACAGCAGAACTGGGGGTCTTTTGAAGTACATCGTCAACATGTCTCCTCCAATTCCGTCCATCGTTCAACTGGACTTGAAAAGAAACAGGTGATGATTGCTGTACGACAGTACCAGGTTGCCACTTCTGTCCCGATTGGTGGTCACGTGCTAGAACACAGTCGTCTACAGCTATCTCCCTGAACTTTGCAAACTTATCGTGATTGCACTTCATTTTGTCCTGCTGGCCGGCCACGCGAGATCCAATATCAGGTGTAACCAAAGACAATCGAGTGCGAAGTTCTCGCTTCAAGAATAGCTTGGAAGGGGATGAGCCGGTTGTAGCGTATGGTGTGCCTCTGTAGGATAAGAGGAAATTCTGAATCCGTCGCTGTATAGAGCTTGCAGAATCGTCAGCTGATGACTCCATTGCATACTTGAAAGTCTGCACAAACCGCTCAGCCAACCCATTTGAGGAGGGATGGTAAGGGGAGACTAAAATTATCTGGATGCCATTTTGACGCAGGAACTCTTCATACTCTTTAGACTGGAAGGGTGGGCCGTGGTCGCTGACTACTTGGGTTGGTAGACCGTATTTTGCAAAAATATTACGTATGGCATTAATGGTTGAGTTGGCTGTTGTTGTTTTCATGGGACCAATCACTTCAGGCCACTTAGAGTGGGCGTCGACCATGATGAGGTAATGTTTTGCCTGATGGGTGGCAAAATCTACGTGAACACGTTGCCATGGAGCTGTTGGCCAAGACCATGGAAGAAGCGGCGAGGCTGGAGGTGCCTTGCGGGTTTTGTTGCACGGTTGACATTCACGGGTAGCCTGTTCAATCTCCTGATCTATTTTCGGCCACCAAACATGACCGCGTGCTATTGATTTCATGTGTGCAATTGCAGGATGGCCTTCATGTAATTCTGCCAGAATGGTTTGTCTTAAGGAAGGAGGCATGACAGTTCGTAGACTCCACATAAGGCAGCCTAGCTTCACAGAGAGTTCGTGCCTGCGAGTGAAGTATGTCTTGAGGTCAGGATCGTCGCAGTGATTAATGGGCCAACCATTCTGCGTAAGCAACAGTGCTTTCGTTAACAAAGAGTTCCTAGATGTGTCCTTGGCGATTTCTGCGGCAGAAACTGGGTGTCGTTTTAACTGCTGAGGGGCCACGTGGAAGATTTCCTCTTCCACGCTGGCTACTCAGCAGATGACTTGAACTCAATTTCGCAGTGGTACGAAGAGAGAAGAAGGGACCAGCGTTGCAGTCTAGCAGCAGCCAGAACTGGAGTCGCAGAATCCTGAGCAAATATTTTCAACAGGGGTTTGTGATCAGTTCGCAGAGTAAACTTGCGCCCGAAGAGATACATGTAAAATTTAGTGACCCCAAAAATAATGGCAGGACCTTCCTTCTCGATCTGACTGTAGTTTTTTTCAGATGAGTTCAAGGACCTGGAGGCATATGCAATAGGTCGCTCATCACCATTAGGGAAGCGGTACGGTGAAATATGACTGCTCCGATGCCATACTGGCTTGCGTCGCTCTCAAGAATAAAAGGAAGGCTCGGGTCATAATGAACCAATACATGAGAGGATGAGAGTGAGTCCTTGGCCTTTTTAAATGCCTCCTCGCACCACTTAAATTCTTGGTTACCTTGGAGAAGCTGATTGAGTGGTTGGAGGATAGAGCTCAGGTTTCGGATAAACTTGCCGTGATAATTGATAATTCCAAGGAAGGCTCTCAGCTGGGTGAGGTTCTCAGGGCGTGGTGCTTGTCGGATGGCTTCTACCTTTTCCTCTGTAGGAGAAATGCCTCTGGCAGAAATGACACAGGCCATGTACATTACTGATTTCTGCATGAATTTGCATTTGCTTAGTTGAAGTCGCAAGCCATAATGGTCTAGACGGCCTAGGACGCAGTCTAAGTTCTTAATGTGTTCTTCGTCATCCTTGCCAGTAATAAGAATGTCATCTTGTATACTCGCCACCTGATCTAAACCCTGAAGGATGATGTCCATAGTGCGCAGGAACCGAGCGGGTGAAGACGCAATACCGAAGGGTAACCTTTTGTAACGGTAAAGACCTCTGTGCGTATTGATGGTAACGAACTGCTGGCTTTCAGGATCCAAAGGGAGCTGTTGGTAGGCACTCTTTATATCGAGCTTAGTGAAACGTTGTCCACCCCGCAGTTTCAAAAAGACATCCTCCGGGAGGGGAATAGGATACTGAGGGACGTGAAGCTGGGGGTTGACAGTAACCGCATAATCACCACAAGAGCGTGTAGTTCCATCTGCCTTGGGAACATGAACCATTGGGGTAGCCCATTCACTGAACGCCACCCGTTTGACAATGCCTTCTGACTCAAGACGGTTGTAATCAGCTTCAACAGCTTCCTGAAGAGCATAGGGAACAGAACGAGCCTTGCAAAACTTGGGACGTGCGTCAGGTTCCAGCTCTAGTTTGGCTGTGATTCCTTTGACGGTTCCGAGGCCTGATTTGAAAACGTTAGGGTGATTCCGGATAGTTGCGCGCAACTGGGAAGCCACGCCCTGTGGGAGGTCTGTCTCCGATACGCGAATATTGCAGATCTTCGTCCAGTCGAGTCTTATTTGGGACAGCCAGTCTCTTCCAAAAAGGGATGGGCCTGAGCCTTCAACAACAAGCATGGGGACATCGGCGCTCTGGTCTTGGTACTTTAGGTGTGCAATAAGTTGCCCGTGTATCGTGAGTGGGTGTCCTGTGTATGCACGTAGGCGAGTATTGGACGGCATGAGGGGTGTGCCACTGAAGTGTTTCTTGTAAGTATCCTCTGAAATAACTGAGACGCCTGCACCAGTGTCTAATTCCATCAAAAGAGAGGTGCCGTTCAGTTCAACGGGTATCTCAATACCTTGCTGGCCTGAGCTCAGAGTGTACAGCGAGAAGGAAAAAGGATCAACCGAATCATCGAGAGAACTAGTTTGAGGGGGTTCTGATCCTTCCAGCTGATGCACTTTCTGAAGTTTCCCTTTGCATGCCTCCATGTGCATGTGACCAACCTTACCGCACGAATGACACGTGTAGTTTCTGTATTTACACTGAGAACGTGGGTGCCCTGTTTTTACGCAGGTCAAACACTCCGAGGGGTCTTTAATGTCACTACCCGAGGAATTGAACTTGCCTAGCTTGCCTGGACCCTTACGACGTTGGGTAGGCGGAAAACTGCGACGATTACCCGAGTCGACTTTGTTAACAGAAGCACAACTTTCTTACTAGAACGCAGCAACATCCTTCTAAGCAACTTCGGCCCCGAGGGCGATCTTCAGTGCTGCATCGAAAGTGTGTTCCTCTGTTAGCAGTTTCTTTTGTGTCTCCTTTCTGCAAAGACCACAGACAAAACGATCGCGTAAAGCTTCATCCAGGTGAGTGCCGAACTGGCACGTTGAAGCCAGATATTTCAGGTTAGCAGCAAACGCTGTGACACTCTCGCCTTCGCGTTGTGTACAATTGTGGAATCGGTATCTTTCGGCGATAACAAGTTACTTCGGTGCGAAATGATTCTTTGGGATAGTGGTGAGCTGTGCATACGTTTTCTCAGAAGGAGGAGTCGGTGAGCAGAGATCCGAAAGAACATCGTAGGCCTTGGCGCCAATAACAGAAATTAGGATTGCTCTTCGTTTGTGTGACTCGGCAGAATCGGCGGGAACACTGTTTGCCACGAAATATTGTTCCAGTCGCTCTAGGTAGCGGTTGATACTTGTAGTTGCTGAATTGAACTCCTCTATTTTGCCGAGGCTGGGCATGGTCGCTCGAATCCTCGTCGCCAGAAATGTTATGTTCTCGGGCAAACAGACAACTGCACGCATGATGGCGGATCAACTAAGAACTGTATTAATTCAAGAGCACATGGGTTTTACAATAACTTCATACATACTGCAGGCTCAGTATGAATTACTGACACTATAACAAATGTAACGATACACTGTAACAAGATATATAAGGAAAACAATATTAACACACTAGCATTAAATCATAAAAATATTTTGACATAAAATAAAATAAAAGATGGACAGCAATAAAGTGCAGAAAGCTTTTAAAAAGACAATAAATTAGCATATAAAAGGTCAAGGTGCAGAGGAAAAAATCATCACGCGTCTTTGGTTATCAGTTCCTTAATTCCTTCGTAAGCTGATTTCTATGCTGTTGGCTACCTCCATGGTACACCCTTTTGTGTGAGCTTCCTTAGAGGGGCAATAACTGTTGCTAGATGAGGCAAGTATTGAGTCAAGTATGTGATGCTACCTAGAAATGAGCGTAGTTGAGCTTGATCCTCTGGCAAAGGTGCATCGAGAATGGCTTTCACCTTCTCTGGGTATGGTTGAACCCCATCAGCTGAAATAATATGTCCTAGGAATTTCAATTCGGACACTCCCATAACACATTTCTTTGCATTCAGCCTAAGCCCCGAGGTCTGCAAGGTATCCAACATTGCCCACAGGTTCCTCCAGTGTTCTTCTGGGATCGATCCGTACACAACGACGTCATCGACAAAGTAGTTCAACACACCAGTCAGCCCTTCACATACGATGCTCACCACTTTTTGATAAGCCTCTGGAGCTAAGGCCAACCCAAATGGCATTTTTTTTAACTGTTAGATCTTTCCAGCTGCCATAAAAAAAGCGATCTCTCTTGACCCCTCTTACAACCGTATTTGCCGATATGCTTCCCTTAGGTTTAATGTTAAAAGATCTTTCCTCCACTTAGTTGACGCAGCAGATCAGCTTGGATCATCGGGGAATAGGAGACCCGCTTTCTCATATTACAGCCTTATTCACCTCTCTGAGATCTACGGAGATCCTCAGCTCACCATTTCCTTTGAAACAATGTCTACTGGTGATTCCCACGGAGCTCTTTCTTCTTCAATCACATCTTTGTGTATCATTCTTTCAATTTATTGTTTTAGTCTTGATTCTAAAGGTACAGGCACTGATCGAGGTCTCTAGACTTTCGGAAACACTTCCTTGTTGACTTTGATATCAATTTCGTACTTCTTGAACACTAAAGACATCTGTATACTCTTGTAAGATGCACTCCCTTTCATGTGATGGCCCCGTCATCAACAGCATAGATCTCTACTCGATTAAGGGCGTGAACAGCACTCCTCCCCAGTAACGGTGGTCCATCAACATCAATCACAAACACTGGCCCCACGATCTCTTGGTTTTTACAGTTCACATCTGTCTCAAATGTTCCCAAACAGTTGAGCTCTCCCTCTCCAAATGCCAAAAACGTGGCATTTGCTTGTTTCAGGGGACTCGTCTGTCTATGTTAGTCTAAACCATCATTTAGGAAGCAAGGCTCTAGCTCAACCAGTGTCAATGCTCATTTCTCTACTTGTTTACCATTAATTCAACATCAATCGTTAAGTCTATTCCCCCTTCCTTACTAGCAAAGTAAACGTATTCATGGTGGTACTCATCTGTACCTTGGCATGTCTGCTGTACAGCCTTCACCTTGCGTTCCTCTTTCTCCGCACCACTTGATCTGCAGTATTTTGCGTAGTGTCCAATCTTTCTGCATTTCCAACACTCAGCACTTTTATCTCGGCATTTGTCATCATGAGTTGATGATCACCCCTTCCACATCTAAAACAGCACTTTGTTTTTGCGTTGGATAATGTAGAAGTTTTGTATAACTTGTTTAATATCTGATTAACGTCATATTTCCCTGGGGAAACTTTGAGGTTTTCTCCTCCAAGTAGCAAGTATTCTTCTTTGCATTCTCTATCGCTATTTCCAGCGTTTGGGCCTTCTCCGTTGTGAGGGTATCCTCTTGTTGTAGAAGACATTTTTTCTCGTAACTAACTGTCGTAACACTTCTCGATTACTTGACCAAGAATATTGTCTTCTACAGCCTCATTACATTAAGCTATCAGAACAAACATTTAATTTATCAGAGGTATCATATCTAGAGATCTTCGATTTAACTCGCAAAATACCGTGTAATAAGGCAGGCTAGTGGCCTTGATGTTTACTGAAAGATGCGGCACTTAGAGTTACTCACAGCTTAACTGCCTTAAGGTCTCGGTAAAAGTAAATTTGGGTGTCTCACTCATTTTTTTTTTTTTTTTTCACACGAGAGAGGATTGGGTGTCAATTGACAGCCTTTACGCGTGATCTGCTACCTTAGCACGTGCCCGAACGCTGATTGGCTCAGCATAATTGGCTTTCAAGTAGGGGGAGGAATAATTCAGCAGACCCGCGTGAATTGCACGCGAAATCTTCACGCTCAATTTTCTAGAGGTTTAATTTGACGCCAAAATTATAACTTCTCGAACCTCCTATAATGTTTCTACACTTGAAGAAAGCCTTTGATACCATGCATGGACCATGACATCATACTAGGAAAGCTTAGACTCTATGGGGTCAATTCTCAATCTATTAGGCAGTTTCAGTCCCACCTACGTGAACGAAGACAGGTAACTTTTACAGATGGGACCCAATCTGATTTCTGTAATCTGACATGGGGCATTCCACAGGGCTCTATTCTTGGACCTCTGTTATTTACTATTTATATTAATGACCTTCCATCATGCAATTTGTTCTCAAAACCCAGAATGTAAGCAGATGATACTACTCTTTCCTCATCTACAGACGACCCTTATGTCCTTGAACATAAAATGAATCGTGATATGGAATTAATTAAACCATGCCTCAGAGCAAATAAGTTAGCTTTAAATGTCAAGAAAACAAAGTACATGCCAAAACAAATCATTCTAGACTCATAACAACTTTACAGTTAGAGTTCGTAACACACCACTTTATCGCGGTTTGTCAAATATAAACCCCTTGGAGTCCACATTGATGATTCTCTTACATGGCGGCTACACAATGATGCTATCTCAAAGAAAATATCGGCTGCTCTTGCAGTCTGGAGACTTAGTCCTACCGTACTACGTGGAACTAGAACAACTATGCCCTATTTTTGTTATTGCAGTCTGTTACGAAAAATAGCATTGCGTGACTAGCGTTACTTTCTAGAGGCTTCGCGAGAGTTACGAGTTTGTTTATTTTTAGGTCCGTGCGTAAGCGTTTCTAAATCGGTGTGTTTTGTAATCTTCCTATAATTAGATTGACTACTATTTTAGAAAGTTCGAGAAGTTTATTGTCAGAGTATATAAGTAGACGAGTCCAAGCGGAGTGTTTTTCTAACTAGTTTTTCACAAGCGAAGAGAGTTGGCGTTAGCCGTGTCTAGTCAAGTGTGACAGAAGCTGTGTTTATTCAAGTTGGCGGAGGCCGTGTAAGTTTGTCTAGTACGTGCTGTTAAGAGTTTTATTTCGTGGAAACTACGTTCATTTTGGAATAAATCTTCTTGTTGTTGTTCCGACAACCCTGCGTTCAGTTTAGTTTGCAAGCTACCTTTCCTCAAAACATTCGAACTCGTAACACAGTCCCTTATGAGGCTGTATTGGTAAGGGTTATCAGAAAAAAAAATTCAAAGCTGCAGAATAGGGCTGCTAGAATTGTCACCTTTTCCGGTTATGGGGATTCCTCGGGTGATCTGTTGGATGAACTTGACTGGGAAAAACTAGAAATAAAAAGACTTAAACAGCTGGCTGTTATGATGTGCAAAGTTCATAATAATCGTTCCCCGCGGTACTTAAAGCTGATTTTTACTAATATTTCAAGTGTGCACTTGCACAATCTCAGGAACTCACAATCAAATTTTTATATCCCCAGAGCAAGATCTGCGGTTTCTAAAGGGATCCTACACTTCATGGGATCTGGTCTATGGAACAAAATACCCCTCAAAACCAGATAGCGTCCCAATTTGAGCAATTTAAAAAAAACTCATTAAGTGGGAGAGATTTGTTACCACTTTAACTACGAAAACGTTTTACTGTTACTTTTTTATTGCATTTTATTATCTTATCTCAAACGTTTGGTAGTTACTGTAATATAGGCTAAATTCACACGATTTTAGGAAGATCATTGTACGATGATATCATTTCGTGTTTAAATAAAGATTGATGATGATGATGGTGATGATGATGATGATGATGATGGTGATGATGATGATAAGGGTTCCCACAATACTACAGTATGAAAATGATCTTTTTTTTCCAATTAAGAATAAAGCTAAAACTAAGCCATCCAATTCGCCTGGTACCCTGCTTTTCAAACTACTCTTGCATTTGTTTATAATTAAAGGAGTTAGATGCTGAAGAAACCTTCGTGTCAAGTCGATGGGGAGTCAAACAGGAAAATTTGTTTTTATCAAACTGGTTGATAAATATAAACTAACTACCGTAAAAAGACTGATTTTTAAGCCCACTTGTCAAGCATTAGCCCTGCGCCAAATCGAATTCCTTTATAACTCAAGTTTCCATTTGGATGGTCTGCTTCGTCCAAACTC
>NC_090871.1:23284795-23287295 GCF_036669935.1 Montipora foliosa | reverse complement strand
ATTTGGTCTGTCTTTTATAATAAGTTTATCGAGGGAGAAATAAGCAATCTTTCCTTGGGCTTTTGCTTGTCTCAGCTGCGGTAGCTGGGCTCTTCTCTTTTCCATGGTCTCCTCGGCCAGATCTTCAAAGATGTGGATTCCTTCGGGTTTCATTCTTCTTGCTGCCTTAAGAATCGATTCCTTTGCCTTGTAACTGGTAAACTTACAGACAACTGTTCTTGGTTTTGGAGTACCATCATGTCTTGTAGGCCGACCAGTGCGATGGGCACGCTCGATTTCAGGAACCGGCTCGATATTTAATTTGTCAGCAAGGACTTTCTTTACTTTCTCTTCGGTTGTTTCCCAAGTTTCGCCAGTATCTTCTAATAAGCCTTCAAAGCGAAGATTGTTCCTCCTACTTTGGTTTTCAAGGTAAACTGTCTTTTGTAGATGCTTGTTTACTGCTGTTTGAAGATTGGCGACGTCGCTGGCTGTGTTCTTTAACTCGGCGCCGATCGCTGAGAGTTGTTCGTCGTGGCTCGCAATATCTTTTTGGCTGAACTCCAGACTGGATTTTAGTCCCGCAAAGTCTTTTACTAAATTATCAATACGCGAGGTTAAATTGGACACAACCGATTCCATAAATGATTTAAACATACATTCTTGAGCTTTCAGAAGATCTTGAAGAACACTCGAAGAAATGGTCTCTGGCAGATCATCATATTCTCCGGCTTCTGCAGACGGTGAACTTGGTTTACGCTGATTATTTTTTTTCTTAGACATAATAATGCATATAGATAGCAGTTAGAACTAAAGAAATACTCAAAAAGTGCTTAATTTTAAACGAATTAGCTTTGTCAGACGGGAGCAAGGATACACACAACCGCCATCTTCGCTGACCGCTGACCGCTCGGATAACCTCGGATAATGCATTTGCACCAAGGACTCTTTATCTCCCATTCCCAGTAACAAAATCCCAGTTTCCAGTGATCAAATTTCATTTTCCCACCGAAAAATCAGGTCAATCCCAGTGCCCATTTTACCTCTTCATGAACCTCGACGTAGTAGAGCACTGACGTCACGCCAGAAAAAAATTTCCATCTGAAAACCGCTGCACCAGGTGAAGTCGAAATTACAGCTACTCTTGAGATGCCGCGAGCCAGTAATTTCAAAAGAATTTAACGCCTAAACGAAGTTGTTAACTATCGGAATAAATTTGTACCCAAACTTTCATGGAAATCATGGAAACAATTCGTCGTTTGACTAGTAAAGACAATTATTAGGAATCATATGGTCGTATGTGCAGAAAATTTAATTTGATGGTGTAAAGAGACTCGTAACATAGGCACCGGTTATTCGGAAATCCTTCGTGAGCGCATTCCAAGATTCAAGCCCGAGTAGCATGGAAACGGCTTCAGTAATCAGAACGGCAAACCAATCGAAGAAGCTAAAATGGCGATGAGACACGCTGGCACCGAGAAACGTTGCGCACACAGAGAAAAGGAAATAATGGTCATTGTCTCGTCACTGACTAGAGAGATTGAACCATGCAGTGCACCTTTGATCGTCACGCATCGGTCTAAAGTGATCACAAGCCTTTGGGGACAATCCTTCAGAATTCTCTTTCTCGCACATTCTAGCGTTTGCAATCAAAGATAATAAGACTACAGAAGCATCATTTCACGTTCCAATATGAGCCAGGAAAGGACATGTACTTTCCTTATGTGCTGTTCAGTCCTTTTTGCCCTCAAAGGCAGCAAATAAATCTTCTGTTTGAACCAGCTACCCTGTTTACCTATCCTTGGCAAACGTCTGGAAGAAAGTAGAGTCCAAAAAACTTAAGGGACCCATATATATGAAGTCCCTGTGGAACCATACTTAATGGATCGCCAAGGAAAAGAAGAATGTGTTTCGTAAGCTCAGTCATCCCTTCTTCAGCGTCCGAGGCGAAGTCATTGGTAATGGTAATGGTAGTGAATTTATATAGCGCATTTTCTATTGGCATATTCAAATGCGCTTTACAAGCAAGATGGGCTAAACTTCGTAGAAAATGCAATTGTTATTCCAAAATTCACTCGACTTATCTTCTTGGAAATGAAACTTGCTTGCAACGAGCACGCGAGTATCTCTCGTGGCCAGGCATGTCCTCTTAAATCAAGCAGTACAGCTGAAAATGCTAGACAATCAGAGCACCTGGCTTTGCTACACAACTCAAAGAGCCTCTGAAAAGAACTCCTCATGATCAATTGCCTGTACCAGAACATGTGCAGCTTAAGGATAACAAGAACTTCGACCAGTTCCAACACTCAAAGTGGAGATAAACCTGCTGCAACCACTTCCTTCAAGAAAACTACAGCTGAACCTCAGCAGAGAGAGAGAGCCATCAAACGGATCTCAGCACAATCGACAGACTTTGTAAGTGACGAAGGCGAGATTTAATTTGGATTTTTTAAATGAACGCAGTTCAAGGCTCCACAAATAGGTGTTGCTTTTGTGGAAGACGTTCCTTCAATATCGCGGC
>NC_090871.1:23269795-23279795 GCF_036669935.1 Montipora foliosa | reverse complement strand
AAAGATGAAAAGAAAAAAAAACTGGGGGAATTTACCCTGGCTCTCGACCAGTTGATGGTGATAAATCTGACGAAAAGAAACAAGAATCTGAACAAAATATAAACACTGACAGTAAAAGAAAGAAACTTACCCTGTTTGAACAAGTCTATCCATCAGATGAGGAGTCTCCAAATGCTCCACCATTGTCTCCCTTGGCTGTTTATGACAATGATGATGATGAGGAATACAAGTGTGAAATGACTGACAATGCAGGTTCATCATCGGATGATACAGATTATGAGTTAGATTCAGAAGAAAACCCTTAGTGAAAATTCCTGGTTTTTGAGTCCTGCCTAAAGTTACTTCTAAAAGTCTGTTCAAAATGTGGGGGAACCATTTTTGAATCCACGGAAACAACTAGTGGCAGTATGTTTTCTGTGAAAATGCTGTGTGTCAATACCCATCTGACTTGCTGGAATTCACAGCCACTGATAAAAAATATTGCAGCAGGTAATTTACTATCCTCAGCTGCCATTCTCTTTAGTGGCAATACATTTTCTCATATTGCCCAGTTTGGATCCTTTCTGAATTTGAAGTTCTTCAGCCATACCACATTTTACAATATACAAAACAAGTATTTGTTTCCTGTGGTAAACAAAGCCTGGAAAGAGAAAAGAAGTTCAGTGTTAGATGAAGTTAAAAGCAATGGGCCAGTCAATTTGATTGGGATGGAAGGTGTGACAGCCCAGGTCACAATGCCAAATATTGTACGTACACAATGATGACCGATGAAGGAAAGGTGGTAGCAATCAATGTTGTACAGGTAACAGAGGTAACTTCGTCTAATGCAATGGAAAAGGAAGGGTTCGAGAGGTGCATTCAAGACCTTGCCAGAGAAGAAGTCACCATCATGAGAATTGCCACAGACCGCCATACATCCATCTCAAGTTCCATGAAGAAGGATCATGGTGAAATCAACCACCAGTATGATGTTTGGCATTTGTCTAAGTGGATCGTAAAGAAACTTTCAAAGAAGGCTTAAGTGAAAGGCTGTGAAGATCTCCTTCCATGGAATCCGTTCAGTCTCGAACCACATGTGGTGGTGTTCTGCAACATGTGATGGCAATGCGGAAGTGCTGAAAGAAAAGTGGAAGTCAGTCCTGTTTCATGTGACAAACAAACACAAGTGGAATGGCTACACCCATTTCCATAAGTGTTGTCATCCAAGACTGACCAGTGCTCAGATCAGGAAAAAGAAGTGGCTGAAGCCTGATACCCCTGCCTATATTGCCCTTGAGGAGGTGGTGCTCAACAAGAAGATCTTGAAAGACATTGAGAAGCTGACTGAATTTTGCCACACTGGAGGGCTTGAGGTGTATCACTCTGAATATTTGAAGTACTGCCCAAAGCGTGAGCATTTTTCACACAAAGGCATGGTGGCACGTGCACAACTCACAGCACTCGATCACAATGCAAACTGTGGAAGAAAGCAGGCAGTTGTACAATCTGGGCCACGTGCTGGTCAGGCCAGGTACAAGGTTAGCTTCCCAAAGGCACAGAAACAGTGGGTGGCTAAGCCAATAAAAGAAAAGAAAACCTATGCACATGTTATGGTTTTGATGGACACTGTTGCCAATGCCTGCGGAACAGGTGAAGTTGAAATTGAACCTGAAGCATGCCATCTCCCCAAAAACATCTCAGGGACTGCACCTCCAAACAAACAAGAACTTGTCCGTAAACACCAGTCCAGGTTTAACCGATAAAAACTCTACATTTTGGCTACACAAATGTGGACTAAAATGCATGCAAATGTGATCAAGTACAACTTAAATGAATGAGAGTCAAAAATTACAACTATTGTTTCCCTGCCTCCCCCTCCAAAACAAAAATATATATATTTGTATCATGAGGTAAAAGAAAGAAAATCATTTCCTGTTTTCATAAACAGTAGAACATGTATTTTAATATTTGTTACTTGTGGGACTTTCCCTAGAAAAATTACATAATTTGTTTACATAACAACAATGCCTTTAACATTAGCAATCTAATTAGCAAACAAACACCAACACATTTAATTTCGCTATTTCACATTCGCTTTTCGCTTACATAGATATTTCACAGCTTTTTTGGCATTCTGGAGTGTAAATCAAACGAGGTGTCTCCAGAATGCTAAGATGACTGTAGATGTGCCTATGGTTAATATTATTGATTTTTGCCCAAAACAAAATCAAATTGACAATATACAGTCTAAGCACAAAGGGTGTATCATTTTTGTGTCACCAAATGAACGTTCTGTTTCTTATTCATCTGGAAAATGAAAACCCTCAAACTGGAAGTCATCTTCAAGTCCTGGAGGGGGAAAGTGTGCTCTAATGCAACAAACTGCACATGATGGCATAGGGACTCTCATTTCCCTCCCAAGAACACCCCAGCACCATCTGACAAGTTCACGAAAGGCTATGTGCCTATTAAGTTTATGTTGGGCACCTTCATATGACTGAGAATACTGCTGTTTATATTGGTACCAGGCTGTCTGCAGCACCCATCTGTTGAGACAAACAGCTTGGAAACCTGGATGCTGAGTTATACAAACTGGGGCATCAGCAACCTCCCCCATCTCTACTGCCTCCTTGTTTTTGTCGCAGATTTGAGGAAACTCTGAACAGCAGGTACATTCCTCATTTCTGTTTAGTATTTGGCAATTTCCACATGTACACCTAAAGTAAATAAGCTTTGTTTGACTTGGATTTATTGCACAGTAAAAGCATAAGAACCTACCCCAAACTAGCCTGCACGCAGGCGGTTGGATGGTCGAAAAACCGGAATTCGTAATGAGGTCGCCATCTTGGATTCGCGCGGCTAGGTCTGGGCCGGGTTGAGGGTCGACAAAGCGAGCGAGGGGAGGGGGGCGGAGAGGAGAGAGAAAAACCGCCTGCCCGAAAACCAGCCCCCTTTGAGTAGCACAATTTTGCAGCGTCCACCGGTGGACGCTGTCTTCTGATTGGTCGGCAGACATGCTGTCAATCAACACAAGATTTAATATTCATATACCGCTCTTTTCACCATAGACAAAAATGATGAGTTCGAATGTCGATCGAGCGATTCAAAGTGCTTTAGATTTCTTGGCGACAAGAGAAAGGAGCGTTCTTTTGAAGCGTGAACAAAAACAGGCGGTAGTTAGTTTACTAAATGGTGAAGATGTGCTGGCCGTGCTTCCCACTGGCTTTGGGAAAAGCATGATATTTTAAATACAGTGTTTGCGATAGCCGAAAGTGAGAAACTTGAAGGTCGTCCGGTGTCAGTGCTTGTAATTTGCCCACTCAAGAGCATCATATCAGATCAGATTGTCGAACTGGAAGGTTTGAGTTCGGCAGCAGAATTCACCCCAGAGAGTTCTAAGAAAATTATCGAAGATCCTCCTATCTTCATCTACTGCTCTGCAGAGCAAGCGCTGGAGGAACGCTTCCTTTCGGCCAAAAGACTGATGAAGAAAAAAATAACATAGTTAATCTTGTGTACGTAAATAAGTTTTATTATATCGTTAATCTCAAAGTTATTTTTTTTAACACTCGGCGAATGAAATCTTTCTTTCCCCGCAAAGATCGCTTGAATCGTTCCCACAGATCGAAAGTTGTTTACAAGGCAAGTTGATGGGATTGCGATGACTTCTACATCGGCAAAACGAAGCACCGACTGCAGGATAGAAAAGCTGAACATTTTGAAGCGCTCTCCTAGCATGAACACACATCAGATATTGCTGATCATATTATGACTACTGGACATGACATAAAATGGGATCATTTTGAAATTCTCGCGTCTGGGAAAACTGATTACCACTGCAAACGAAACCTTGTTTACACAGGAATTGAATCCGACCTTAAATGCTAATTGTCACTTTATTACAGATCGCTCTCAATTTGTTTTGAAATATGAATATTTTTCATATAATGAAGGTTACTTTTGAAAATGTACATTGCCACATACGAAACGTCAAGTCAGATTTCATAAAACGCGTTGCTTCACTGTAAATCAAAACCGTAAATTTGATCGCAAAGTGCACCGATACTTTCCGTATTAAACAAGAAATTGCAATGGGAAAAACCTACACTTACTGTTTGCTGCAGTTTCTGCCGGTTTGCTTACATTTCTTACGGCTGTTTTAGTTGACCAGAGCAAGTTTGTTTACAGTTACACGCTTCAGTGATTGACAGCCTTAATACAGTCTCTTACTTATTGGTCAATTATTGTGGCGTGACATGCAACCGGAAGCTCAAAGGGAAGTGGGCGGCTACCGAGAAAAGGCTGGTTTTCGGGCAGGCGGTTTCTCTCCGCTCTTCCCACTCCCCACCCCGTCGTTTTGTCACGGGGCCCAGACCTATCCCACGCTCTTTCAATATGGCGTCTGATAGTGTTTCGTGGCGACACAACAACTACCGCCTGCAAGCAGGCTAACCCCAAACTTTTCAGGTTACCTTAGAAGGTTCTTTAATGTCTGAAAATCCGAACTGTAGTTAGCTATGCAAAATGTTCTGTCAGTAATACTTTCTTTATAGATTAAAAGGTCGCTGCAAACCTATCCTTTCGTTGAAAGATAGCAGAATATAATATGAAATTACAATATTTTAACGTTCTGATTGCGACAGAAAACAGTCTTTAATGCGCTTTTCTCTGATTTCCCAACAAGAACCGGATCCATTTTCAAGCTCAAACACTGCTCAGGTTAACAGAACAAACATACAGGTTACTACTAATGACTAAATTACAAGTTATTTTTTTTCCTTTTAGAGGTAGCGATGACAATCGTTCCTTTTTTAAAAAAGTACGTTAGCTTAAAAATTTTGTGTCACAATCTTGCTGCGACTCCACAAAACATGTAGTATATTACGTTGTTGATAAGAACAGGGATTCAATATAATTACAGAATCTTGGTATACTCGACTTTACTACAAGAGGATGGTTTTAAACTCGATTAGTAACATCTATAAAATATAGCATAGCAGTGGATATTGCCTCTCTAAATGCTCGTGAGATCACAATAGCTATGAATACAACGAACAAAAACATACAAGGGTGATTTTCTTTTTATTCTGTTTTTATTGTTTGTTTACAATTCTCGAGCGCGTTAGCGTTTGATCTTCCCAGCATTTACAAAACATCAAAGGCCGTTTGATTCATGGTTTGCCTCTACGAAATTGCATTGTTTAAGTTACAAAATATATCTAGAAACCCTCACCAGTCCAGATTTCTGACACGAAAGCTTTCATCGTCGTGTTGACGCTCCCCTACTAATTCTCCTTCTTCCACATTTTCTTCGCTGGAAGAAAACACTGGTTCGAACTGGTACGGCCGAATCACATTTTCAGGCATACTTTCATCATCAATAGAAAGACATGATTGAGATGAATGTGAAGAGGTTTCGTCGTCAGACATTTCGGCGCGACTGGAACTAAACAAGCTCAATACAATCACTTCGGCAAGCTCGCAAGACTTCTGAAGCAAAACACAAGGGACGCGTAAGCCCTTCGCTTGCAAAACACAGCGGTCAAACGTCTACGCATGCCCAAATGGATAATTTTTTGCCAGCCGCGCGCTAATTTCCCGCGCAAAGTTTTAAAGGAAAACATTGGAAACAACCGGTGTAACGCAAAATTTACGAAACAAAATTGAAACGTTCATAGAAATCTGTAAAAGGAAACAAGAGTAAATTCTGTTGATTTACCATTTTGTTTTGAGCTTTACCAAAAAAGTTATTCGTCTTCAAAAACGGCGTCATGCTGCGAGCTGACAGCGTAGTATATTTTTATTTGTTATTATTAATCATGCGATGCGTGACACCGGAAGCTGACGGCAAGCGCTGTGTTAACGAAGGGAAAACTCGTAAAGAAATTAAAAGAAAATGGCAGTTATTCGGCTTAGCTCAGACGAGCTGACAACACATTGGCAAGGGCTCAAAGGATTCCGTAGAGATCGTGGATTTGTTTGCGGCATAGAAATGAAATCCATCGAAACAACAAACCATGTTCGTGTCCTTCATACCTATCCCTGAACGGTTTTACCAGGTATTTGAAAAGGATTGAAAAAACGTACCAGATTAGACCTGGCATAAACTGGTATTGTAAATACAAACTTGAGGCCGACAAAAGGTTTAGAGATCACGTTAAATACATTCCACGGAAAAGAAAGGACTCCAACAAACAGAAGGTAGAATACTTTTTAACTCTGACATTTTCACGGATTATTTCTGTTAGCCCGCTGTACAAGTTAAAACATCAACAAATATATAAATAACGAGGAAAATGTCACTTATTGGATGCAGAGGGCCCACCAGAAGAAGAAAAGTGTCGTGAAAATACTGATCAATAGAGGCAAGTCTAGTTGTGTATATATTTATTTCTAACTGTGATATCCAATCGATCTTATTTGCTTACATTCCATTCACATGTTTAATCAAAAGTAAATCATAAGAACGATTAAATCGCTTTAATTTTTCAAGGCTCTTGCAAACTCTTTCCTTTACATATTTCATTTTTTTCCAAATCAATTAAGCCAGTAATAATTATGTTAGTGGCCAGATTAAATCAAACCAAGGCTTGTCAGATATGTAGAAAGGAAAAGATAAGGAAAACAGGTATTTTGCCCTCCTGTTTATTTACTAAGAACTACTTCTAGCAAAAGTCAGAGTGTAAAACTGGAACTGTTTTTTTTGTTATAATTTATTATCATTATTTTAGAGCCTTCAATTGGAGAATTAATTGAAAGATTTCAGATGGCACTTGGTACTCATTATAAAGATAGTAGTTTGCCCTTGTAGGAAGTGACTGCCATGAGGAAGTTTACAGAGCTTCAAGTACCTGGATTGTTTAATGCTGTCTTTAAAACAATACTTCGGGAAGACTCCAGACTGTCAGAAGACAGAAGATACCTCCAAGAACAAAGAACAGTTGCCCTCCTTCACATAATAGCATATTTCAGGTGTGCACGAACATGAATTAATTTAAACCAATTAAAGAGTACATCTGAAAAATGTGAAATAAATTTTCATGTTTGCATATATCACAGATTACATGTCCTTTGCAAAAAGACTTGGGTCTCTACATGCATCAGCATGGCCTTTCAAGAGCTGGCCTGAACAATGACCCCATCTTTGGTTTTTCAGTTGCACCACAAACTATTGACAGGCTGACAGGCACAAAAGGAACTTACGGGAGCAGCATTCAGACTCACATGTTAGGGAGAGTGTATTCAATTACATTATAAAGTAATATTAAGTGATGAATACAGAGCCAAAATAAGATTACTGTTTTTAAGATAGACAATTTAGAGTTTATTGCTCAAGGGAATTTGACTGTAATCTACAGAATATTAAAATAAATTACTTTTGTTTGCTTGTCAGTAACTTCATTAGTTTAACATACACATTGTGTAATATTTAGTTTGTCAATGGATTATTCATTTTCTTTTAATAGGAGGGTACATCTATGGTGTTACTACTGGATGATTTCCATAACATCCAGACAGTTCGCATACCAGATAATCTAAAGTTGTCAAAAGAGACGCATATGCAAAGGAAGGGACACTTAAATGTAAAGGTGGTATCGCAAAAAGTCACCTGTAAGAAATTTTCACCAAAGGTCTTAAAAACCATCACAAGTCATTTTTTAGTCCTCTTGCTGCACAATGCCAACAACTGAGGGCACACGATAAACAGAAGCAAATCAAACAGTTCAGGTGTAGTATGAATAATAATATATTATTTATTTCATTTCTTGAGCCCTTCATTTTAATCATACCTGTAGTGAGTCTAAAATTAAGAGACATTTCAATAATAACAACAATAATAATAATAATAATAATAATAATAATAATAATAACAACAACAAAATAATAATAATAATCTTCAAAATAATAGTAATAATTCCTTTGTTTGCTATACAATCTGCTGCCTTGTGCTGTATTGGTTATTTTTGGGAATGAGAAGGTTACACAAAGTTAACAATTGCGGAGCATAATACAGAGAACAGTGCAGATGTACATTTCAGTATCTTGAAATCCAGAAATCTGGTAATAAATTAGCATGTTCACTGTAATGTGCTACATTGCATCCTATTTTATCCCTGAAAGCAGTTCCACATGACCATCTGGTTTGTTGCTCAAGATGGAAAACTGGTTGTCCTGACAGTCACTTCCATTTCCCTCATGGTTCCATAGTTGCCAGGTCTGACATATCAGGAAGAGAAGCTAAGCAGTTCTGGCAAAAAGTAAACAAGAAATGTCATTACAACACAACTTATGTTCTCTTACATTTGTAATATTTCTGTGACTAAAGAGCAGTTATTTTGCATTGTACAATGTAGTGTACAGAACAAATTTCAAAAGAAGACAAATTAACATTACTTAAAACGTCTTAGAAAAGGAAGAACGGCGAAGTTCTTGTGTTGAACAGGTAAGAGAACATCTCTGGAAATAACAGGTACTTCAAAACAAAAAAACAATACAACTACACAGAAGCATTACACTTAAACAAAATAAAACGCGATAGTTGGAAAGAACGTTTCATTACTTAAAATGAAAAAAAGAGGAGAGCATTCAGTATTTCTGTTGCAAAATATATTAATTTATAAAACATGCTAATGCAATTAACTCAAGAATTGTACTTAAGCTTGAAGGATCATATGAATGATGTAAATTATATTTACACAGATCACGACAAGAACACGGCATTTCACCTTTCTTTACGTGTAAGGCCTAGGGCAAACGTCGAATCTAACTCGAATATAATTCATCGAACCTATTTATTTTGAAATAGGCGCATGAATGATGCGACGTTTGCTGCAATTAAATTCGACTCAAATTAATCGATTCGACTCTAGCATAGGTTCGAGTTGCCAACTCGGATAATGCGACAGCGGCTCGGCGTGCCGGCAAACGTCGCTCCAAACACGCGCCGAACTCAATTCATAAATCATGCAAATTACAAAATAATTTATTTAAATGTGATAGACTGGGCAAATGCCACAAAAATACATACTCCCCCATCTGCCAAACACTATTCAACCCCCTGACGAGCATACGCAGTGCGAAGACAATGTCTCGACCGGAAAGAGCAAGATTGAGAAAGGCATTGAAGACATCGCACTTGAGCTCGAGCAGGATGGAAATGTGCTGTTCGTGTTTTATGAACACAAAATACGAGTGCTTGAAGTGCAAAATACCAATTTGTAACCAGTGTTCTGTTTTCGAACAAAACGAGGAGGTCGATGGATGGAAAGCGGGTAGCAGCGTCGCATACTGCGAGCCATGTGACATAGAAGTAAGGAGAGCGCAGGGTATTACGCCTGAAGAGCAGAGTATCGACAGCTTCAGGTCCAAAAAAAGAAGGTAAAGATATTTTACCACGATATCATAAGCATATTTCTTGGCATTTGGTTGTTTTTAGCGTTTGATACAATGTGCACAATTAATGCACACGCGCGCTCAAATAGACATATGCACGGGAGAATTCAGTGTGTACGTATTTGATATTATTTTCGCATATTTGAGAAAACAAGGGAAATTGCTTTGATTGTAGCTGTTTTATATTTTGATATTAAACAAATTTAAAAAATAAAGAAGGAACAAGGACATCAGAACACCTATAAAAACAGTTTTATTGCATATTTCAGGTCTTTAGAAACAGGAAGGGACTGTAAAGACAATAATGAAATGGAGCCACTAGAACAGGAAGAAGGAGACGAAGAAGAAGAACATGGAGAAGAATGAGAAAATGCAGATGATGAAGAAGAACCGCCCCAACAGGCGAAGAAGAAGGGAGCGAAGCGTGGGCCCAGGGGTTTATGGAAACAAGATCTTGTTGACGATCTGGTTGATATAGTCATCACAAATGATTACTACAAAAAAAAGCTGATTTTTGTAAACACCAAAACTCAGCAAAACGGAAAGGTCTACGAAAAAGTGCTCAAAGAAATGAAAAGCAGGTCAGAGGGCAAGGGGAAAAGCGTCCCTTTCACTGTAGGCCAGGTGC
>NC_090871.1:23257295-23262295 GCF_036669935.1 Montipora foliosa | reverse complement strand
AAATAACAAATATAACGAATATAGCGAAAATAACAAATAAAGCAGACAGCAGCAGCAAGAATAACAACTCTTCAAGCAAGAGAAGGCAAGGGGGCCCCACAAATATATATATAACGAAAATAACAAATATAACAAATATAGCGAAAGTAACAAAGGAAACAAGCCAGAGGAGCAAGAATAACAACTCTTCAAGGCGAACAAGGAAAGGGGGCCCCACAAATATAACGAAAGTAACAAATGTAACGAATATAGCGAAAATAACAAAGGAAACAAGCCACATCAGCAAGAATAACAATTGTTGAAGCAAGAAAAAGGAAGGGGGCACCACAAATATAACGAGAATAACAAATATAACGAATATAGCGAAAATAACAAATGAAGCAAACAGCAGCATCAAGAAAAACAATTCATCAAGCAAGAGAAGGCAAGGGGGCCCCACAAATATAACGAAAATAATAAACATAACGACTTTAGCGAAAATAACAAAGGAAACAAGCCACACCAGCAAGAATAACAATTCTTAAAGCAAGAGAAGGCAAGGAGGCCCCACAAATATAACGAAAATAACAAATATAACAAATATAGCGAAAATAACAAAGGAAACAAGCCACACCAGCAAGAATAACAATTGTTCACGATGGACAAGGGAAGGGGGCCCTACAAATTTAACGAAAATAACAAATATGACGAATTTAGCGAAAATAACAAAGGAAACAAGCCACAGCAGCAAGAATAACAACTCTTCAAGGCGAACAAGGGAAGGGGCCCCACAAATATAACGAAAGTAACAAATATAACGAATATAGCGAAAATAACAAAGGAAACAAACGGCAGCAGCAAGAATAACAATTCTTCAAGGCAGACAAGGGAAGGGGCCCCACAAATATAACGAATATAGCGAAAATAACAAATGAAGCAAACAGCAGCAGCAAGAATAACAATTTTTATTGGCAGACAAGAAAGGGGTCCCACAACTATAACGAAAATAACAAATATAACGAATATAGCGAAAATAACAAATGAAGCAAACAGCAGCATCAAGAATAACAATTCTTCAAGCAAGAGAAGGCAAGGGGTCCCCACAAGTATAACGAAAATAACAAATATAACGAATATAGCGAAATGATAACAAAGGAAACAAGCCACACCAGCAAGAATAACAATTCTTAGAGGCAGACAAGGGAAGGGGGCCCGACAAAAATAATTTCGATGTTAAAAACCTTTTTACGCGACATTTGATGATAACTTATTTCCGTAAAGGTTAACTTGACTATGTCTTTGTCTTTCATATAAATAACCAGGCAGCAGGACTTTGCGCCATTATAATAAGCTTGTGTACATATTTTTAAAAACGGGCGACAACCGAGTACGCCAATTATTTTCCATTCGCCACGTTATTTGTATCATAGACGACTTTGCCTTACAAAAACGAGGCGACAAAAGGAAGACAATAGACGAGCTCATACATACTAATGAATCATTTTTGCGATTGTGTTCATGCTCGTTTGCGCGTGATTTGTATGCAGGTTTTTGCGTATATTTGGTTCGCTTATAGCCGAGTTGCGAGAAAAAGATAAGAGCATGCCAAAACACTAATAACGATGTTGCTAAGTGCAAACCTGGCATTAGTGGCTTAGAAATGGAAAACGACACTACTTTGCAAATGCTATCATGTAATGGACTTCGTAAGCATTGGAGTGAACGCAGTGTCCGTAAGTGACGAATTTCATATGTTGCTAAAACGAATTACATCCGATTGACGTTTGAAATTTCCGAACAAAGTAGTTACACAGCGGTGCATGGAGAAAACACAAACAAACAAACAAAAAAAACAAGGAGGAAAGAAAGAGAGAAAAAGCACCTTTACACACGTCAAACATTGTAATATGAACCCTTCTTGGGAGTAACTGCAGAATACCCTGTCACTCGAACAAAGTTCTGCCTAGCCAGCACGCGAAGACTAATAAAATCAAGTTTAAGTATGTAATGTATTCAAGTCAAAATCAATTGCGAATTGAAAATGGCTAGGCGTAGAGGCTGGCTACGCGGTATGCAGTGAGATAATCCCGTGAAAAGTGTAATTAACCAAACCGGAAATTGAAAGCTAAAATGTTAAGAGAGTGCTTAGGCCTAATCACTGAAACGAGCGCTTAGGCTTAATCTGTGAACGAGTGCTATTTTGTTCACACGAACTCGTGAAAAGTGTAGTTAACCGAACCGTACAATGAAAGCTAAAATGTTAAAGAGGGTTTACGCCTAATAACTGAAACGACTTAAAACGAGTATGGACAATGTGCGCGCTTGCGAGCCGTGCGAGCCATGGCTGTGAACCATTGGAGTCCTTATTCGAGGCAACATGCGAGCAATTCGACTTAACATGCGAGCCACGCAGTTACTGAAAGCGCAACGATTTAAAATGGGTGCTTAGAGTTAAATACTTGTAATCACCACTATTTGCACAATTTGGAGTGTGATCGAAGATCGGACACCGGGTGTCTCAAAGATCTCAATTCAGTTTGCATTAGAACTGCCTCCTATTGTCCTATCGAACGCAATAAGGGCCAAGTTATTAGCCACTGCACCAAATTAAAAACTTTGGAGTTCGTTGTAGGTGTTATTGGCGAACTGTATTAACTAATGTGCCCTTTGTGTTTATTATCAAGGAATACTTACATTGCTTCCTGCCAAAATAATTCCCGCCACATCACTGATGAAGTCCGGCTAACAAAACTTATTTCTGTTTATTCATTCAACAACTCATTAAGGATTAACAAAAGCAGTACGAAACATTGCGAAATAACAGAACCAATAATCCAATAAATTTAGCATACAGAATTCCAGGAGTGATCATTATACAATGCAACTCGGAGATAAGCGAACCAAATATACGCCAAAAACTTGTGTACAAATAACGCGCAAACGAGCATCAACACAAATGCAAAAATGATTCATTAGTATGTATAAGCTCTTCTATTGTGTCGGTTGTCGGCCCGTTATTAAAAATATGAACACAGGCTTATTATCATGGCACAAAGTCCTGCTGGCTGGTTATTTTTATGAAAGGCAAAGACGTCATCAGGTTAACTTTTAGAGAAATAAGTTATCAACAAATGTCGCATAAAGAGCTTTTTAACATTGAAATTATTTTTGTGGAGCCCCCTTCCCTTGCCTGCCTTGAAGAATTGTTATTTTTGCTGCTGTGGTTTGCTTCCCTTGTTATTTTTGCTATATTCGTTATATTTGTTATTCTCGTTATATTTGTGGGGCCCCCTTCCCTTGTCTGCCCCTAAGAATTGTTATTTTTGCTGCTGCCGGTTGCTTGCTTTGTTATTTGCGCTAAATTTGTTATTTTCGTTATTCTTGTTATATTTGTAGGGCCCCCTTTCCTTGTCTGCCTTGAAGAATTGTCATTCGTGCTGCTGTCGTTTGATTCACTTGTTATTTTTTCTATATATGTCATTTTCATGATTTTTGTTATATTTGTACGGGTCCCTTTCCTTGTCTGCCTTGAAGAATTGTTATTCGTGCTGCTGTCGTTTGATTCACTTGTTATTTTTGCTATATTTGTTATTTTCGTTATTTTTGTTGTATTTGTAGGCCCCCCTTCCCTTTTCTGCCTGTGTGGCTCGCTTGATTTGTTATTTTCGTTATTTTTGCTATAATTGTTATTTTCGGTATTTTCCTTAGCACGGTTGTTATATTTGTCATTCTTGTTATTCTTGCTGCTGCCGTTTGCTTAACTTGTTATTTTTGCTATATTTGTTATTATCGTTATTTTTGTTATATTTGTAGGGCCCCCTTTCCTCGTCTGCCTTGAAGAATTGTTATTCTTGCTTCTGCCGTTTGCTTCATTCGTTATTTTTGCTACAATTGTTATTTTCGTTATTTTTTTTTATATTTGTAGGGCCCCCTTCCCTTTTCTGCTTTGAAGAATTGTTGTCCTTGCTGCTATCGCTTGTGATCTGTTATATTTGCCTGCATATATGTGTGGCTCGCTTGATTTGTTATTTTCGTTATTTTTGCTATAATTATTATTTTCGGTATTTTCCTTAGCACAGTTGTTCTATTTGTTATTCTTGTTATTCTTGCTGCTGCCGTTTGCTTGACTTGTTATTTTTGCTATATTTGTTATTTTCGTTATTTTTGTTATATTTGTAGGCCCCCCTTTCCTTGTCTGCCTTGAAGAATTGTTATTCTTGCTTCTGCCGTTTGCTTCATTCGTTATTTTTGCAGTTTTTATATTTGTTATTCTTGCGACTGCATGCATTTCTGGACATAAGTGTTGGTGGCCGAGAGCTCCTTCACTGCTTTTGTCAGAGATGCCTCAAAATTCGGATTGACTAGAACAACTCGAGCCACGTTCTCGCTCTCCCAGTCCTCGGCGTATTGAGAAACAGACATAATAATGCTACCAGAACCGGCAACAACTGGACTCATAAAGCATAGTGCAGTTCCACGTATGGTTGCGCTGTTTAGTTGTCTGCAAAGGTCCCTCTGCTTGAATCATCCTTAAGGGGCACCCAACGACCTATTTTCTGTAAAATGTATTATTATACCCCAGTTAATGAAAATAAATGTTATTAAGGCATTTTCAGGTGTTTTTCAGTGTTGCTGGGAAAACATTATCTGTTCCTTTTTCCCAGCAAGACACACAAGAAATTTCCCAGCCAGCTAGATAAAATTGGTTGGTTTCCCAGCCAGCTGATCAAATTTATTTCCCAGCCAGGAATTCCGCACGCTTTCAAATCCCTCGATCCAAAACGACCGAACAAAAGCGACAAAACCAGGACAAAACAGGTTTTTTAAGAAAGCGCAATCACTCTGACAAGCCGTCGTATGTTTGTGACTACTCTCTGGGAGAGGGAAGGGGTTCTTTTTTCTTTTTCTTTTTTTTTTTAGTCGTCCTCAGTCTTCAGAGTTTCTACAGCCAGCTCGGGTTGAAATGCTAGAAAAAGTCAGTAATTCCCAGGAAAAACCTCTATCAATAACAAAATTTCCCA
>NC_090871.1:23237295-23252295 GCF_036669935.1 Montipora foliosa | reverse complement strand
GCTTACGAGAGGAAATTTTTTTAGACCCTGTGGACCCCAAATAGGTGCCGGTGTCCGCTTACGGGAGGTTAAATATAAAGTAAAATTGCCGGGGCCGCGGTTTGGTGTGCGCATTCGGGAAGTGTCCCCTTACAGGAAGTGTCCCTCAGTGGAGGTTCGACTGTATTGAAATTTTGTCAAAATACAGTGAAGAGAAGTGAAGCGAAAGTAACCGTACGACCAAAGAGCTCTGAAGATTCCGTTTTCTCCTTTGAATCGTAAAGCTTGCACTCTATCCCATTCGCAGAAGTACAAACGTTGTTAACATTGATTCTGGGTTACACTACAGGTGATAGGAACAGGATACGTATAAGAAAGACTGCCTGGCTAAAAAAAGGTTGCCCGTCCTATAAATAGTCTGTGCAGCACTGAAGAGTTCCCGTAGGAGAAAAGAGCTTCGAGGAGAGTGAGATTTGGCCGCATTCTATATAACCACTGAGAACTTAGGGCAACAGAAAACTGATGCAAAAAGACTTGTTCGATTGGCAAAAGGAGAAAGGAGATATAAATAAATTCATAAGCATAAGCAATCATTTCACGCAGCGTCCACTGCCAAAGTGTGCTAAACTTGCTTTTTGTCCGCTCAAATTAATCCATATTGATTCATTGAAACCATTTGTCCCAGAGAAGTGTGGTCTTGTCGAGAAACCTTTTCAAAGTTTCGTAGCGTAAGCACTATCATTTTCTATTATTTTCTCTTTTTCCATTTGAAGCTGTGTCGAGAAAAGAAAAATCTGTTAATATTACCGGCCTAAAACACCATGACCAAATGGAACAAAAGGCTCCGGGGCAAAAGGCTGCAACATTTGCTTCAACATGTTTAGTTGAAGTTGAATGAGTTTAAAAATCTTTAAACTTTGCTTCAACAACGATTTAACATTTCTTTTGTTTTCGCGAATGTTGAATAAAGTTAAAGCCTTTTGCTTTTGCATTGTTGGGAATGCGCGTGCGCGTTAATCGGTCTCTCGATGACGTATCCATGTCCGTATCCATAGAAACAAGTTCGTGTCCATAGTAACAACCGCGGCTGCAGCCTGGGACTGAATGCCAGGCCTGTGGTGAAGCTTTGTTGAATCAACTATTGAAGATATGTTTTTAAACTGTTTGGCCACCCCAGCAGTCAACACGCTTAAAGAAAATCAAACGGATGTTGAAGTAAATGTTAAGACCGTTTGCCTGGGCCTTAAGCTGGGAACATTAATGTTGATTTTTTGATCTTTAAGCTTCCCTGTTCTTATATGTAAGAGCTTCAGGCACAACAGCCAAGGAAGTGGAAAACTCTTAATTACTACTCGAACGCATAGGCAGATAATAATGGGGACCTTTAGATCGGAGGAGCGAGGAGGACTACGAGTACGAGTTTTCTGTTCTGAGCACGTGCACCTTGAAAAGTGTCGGCCTCCAATTCTTATGCGCATGCTCAGTACGAAAAACTCGTCCTCGTAGACGTCTTCCGATCTAAAGGTCCCTAATGTTTTCGTTATTGCTTACCACTTTTAACAAGGCTTCCAGCTGTTTCATTTCCCTCTCTTTATCGAAAGTAGACGCAATGTAATTTGCAAGGTCAGCCGCCGAGTAGTGTTCTAACGAAGCAAAGGTGCGAATGCCGATTTTGGGATCCTTACTGTCACACTTCCTAAGAGCTGCAATCTGTAGAAGAACAAGTGTTTCAGTCAGTCAAAATAAAAATAAAAATCATGGTATTTTTTATTCCTGATTTAAATGCAAAGCCAATGGCCAGTAGAAATGCATATCACGTCTTAGTTGCTTGGCAATTCTGGAAAGGAAATTTAAAAGGGATGAGGTAGCAGGTAGAGGTTCAAACCTGCAACATCATCGGCTTCGTTCTTTTCCAAGCCCGCACCCAGTTGGTTGAACATCGGGACTACGGTGCAGGAGGTCACGGGCCAGCCGGACCAGCACTCGGGATCTTTAAACAACGGAGGAGAAAGTGTTGCCTTAGTCTTCTATAACCTGCGAATGCAGACGTACTTCGGCCATCGTTTGCCCTCTCCCTCCTTCTTCGCCCAAACCGTGCGTGATAACACTAACATAATAGATCGCGATGATAACTGGAATCTATTACTATATAAAGAAGCTTACCATATTAAGCGTCTAACACCATTTCTGAACAATGGCTTAAAAGCCAGTAGAGAACTCCGCCTATTCTCCTGACAGTTTCGTTTCTTTGTTTTTCACTTTCACGTGATTATACTGTTGCACAATCTCGCGGTATTTAAATTCTGCTACTTGTATCCCGCCTTAGTCCGAAGATGATATAGATTTATATCGAAATATTACAAGCACATAACATCGTTTCCTTGCATTTGTTGTCTATCAAGTTTAGTCACAATGCAATCACTCGGTATAGCATTTATTCTTTATTTACTAAAGCTATCAGCAGGTAATGGATTTTGAATAAATGATTGCCTTTTTACCGCGCCTTGATCTAAAGCTTTTTAGGGTGATCTCTAAAATTAGCCAGTCAAAATGCGTGAGTGAAAGGCGTGTGATCGCTGCCACACTGTAGATCGGTAGAAACGGGAAGTTATCCAATACCAGACATGCTTAATTTAGCACTCATTCATATTAGCTAGTAGAGGAGGTGGAAATGGGGAGACTACTTGAAAGCACCGCAGGTAACTGATCATATAAAGGACTTGCCACACGAGAATGGCTGGGTCCAACATTTTTTCCTTCGAGTGGATATCCAGCCTCTATAACCTCAAACTGGGTTTTACCACGCGTGAATTACACATGGGTATTGGGCTCCCCAGCACAGTCACAAATGAGTTTAATTTTAGAATACACGTTCCCGCGGAAATCAGATGTCATGTCCCTGAAGAAACATAGCAGAAGCAGTCACGCGTGTGTGCATCGTAATCTAAAACTAAGTCCAAATTGACAGAGAAACATTATTACCTAATTCACTCCTGGTACCGGTTTTACGAATAAACTTTCGAATTACAGTCTGGCTCAGGGTAAAAAACAATTTATGGGACTAGTGTTTTGAAATTAAGGTACTTAGTACATTATGTGTTTATTTCTGTTGTTCTGTTGTAAGCCTTTCATTGCCTCGAAATTAACCTTTTACTAAAATTTATTTATTTGCAGGAAAAAAAACCCTTTTGTTTAAAGATATTGTCGGCAACCACAGAAAGTCTGAATTTCTTACACGGCCATGCATGCAGGATAGATTTATGAAATTGAAACTTTATTTGTTTATTTATTTAGCTAGTTGGTTATTTATAGCGGAGCACAATACTCATAAAATCAAAACCACAAGGTGTTATGAATTTTTATCTTGCGGAGGTTGAAGATGACGTCTTTCGTTTCGAAAATACTGCTTTTTGAATTTCCGAATTGTCACCTTGATACAAAGTTATTTGGTTGAAAAAATGTCTATGCCTATGAATCTCAGCAGTCTGAGCGTTTCAAGTACATAAGAAGATGTGTTCATACACGTGTATTTTATCTCACAAGCGAAAAGTGAGCGCTTTCATCGCTAAAATCCTAGATGTTCGTGTGGATTTCTGGAGCTGGCCGCCATATTGGGGCACAACGGTGGTGCACCAACATGGCGGCTCCATACAAAACTCTTGCGTGGAACTCTTTGACAAATAACTCAGAAAAGATGGACCGCACATATCTGAGAGTTGGTGAGGTGATTTATAAATTTGTCTCCTTCAAGTTTTTGGCTTACTTCTTTGAACGGTTTCGATTTTATTAATTTGTTGGGTGACAGTGAAAACGATCTATACCTGCGGTACCTAATGTGGTTAAGGAACGCGTCAGCAAACTGAAAACAATTTTGCAGTTTTGAGAAAACAATGGCTGACAAAATCCGTTATGGACCAGAATTGACCGAGGCAGATAAATAAGATCAACATGGAAGAGTTGTTGATCCTGAAGTTTTTACTAAAACAATTATTCCACTCGGGCATGCTGGATATGAAATGATTATAACGAACTCGGCGCTACGTACGCACCTCGTTGGTTATCTATCACTTCATATCCAGCACGTCCTCCTAGAATAATAGTCAATTAGTACATAAACTAAGAGACGATGCCCATGGAAGGTCAACGATAGGGTACGACTCTTATAGGATAGCCGCTTTCACAGAGCCTTTGGTTCAAAGAGTGGTTTTTCTAATAACTTTCTTTGACTGAGTTCTCGAAAGACGCAGTGCTTCTCCTTTGTTAAAGTTCTTTTAAGAGCTACAGTGCAGCGAGATGAGAAGGTCGTATATTGGAAAGTTTCAGTAGCCTTGAAATGCGTCTGTAAATCAGGAATTTTGATAGTTGGGGTCCTAGACTTCATTTTCTAGGAAAACAGCGAGTACGTCAGCATTTTGCTATTTCCGCTGAGCAGAATTTGAAAGATTACTGCAAACACTATCTCCTGTGTGAGAACAACACTGGTCTGGTGCCAAATCCTCACTCTGGTGATAACTTACGACTTTGGATGTCGGCTTCAATCGTAAATGTTCGCCAAAGGTCGTAACAAAATCCGGTAGACTGAAAAGTACATTGTCAACCTTTATGGAAAATCCGAGGGAACAGTGGAGGCGGAGCTAAAGCAAGATTCATGAACCCAGTGTGCCTGCATTTATACATATTCATGAGCAAAATGGCTCATTATCTGCTCATTATGTGATACGAAATAAAAGAGCGCAAATTTCCAAGTAAATCCTTTGCCGCTATATTTGACATTTTAAGTTAATGTCTGGATTTACTCTTTAAAGAAACTATTGCATGCTACAAGTTCATAAAAAAGTTGGTCCACAAACAAGAAATTTTAAATGGAAAAAAAGCATTTTTGAATTCTCATATAAAATGGCTGAAAAATCGATCGCATTTTAACTCAAATTTGCAATAGTTTTTACAAGTCGTGTCCATCTCCCGAGCGTCTCGATAAAATAAGGGTAATCTGGTCTTCAAAAGTTAGGACTTTTACAACCGAGATGCTTTTAGAATGAAAATTAAATTTGGGCGTTTGCCCATTTCTGGCGCCATTTCTTTTAATTATGTAGTTTGTCGCTTTCAAATTTCGCGCTTCAGCGCGTCACTTGTATGCTAATGCGATGATTAGTCATATGAATATTAATGATGTCCGGCCATTCTGCGCCATGGTATCCCTTTCACCGGTCGACCTCCGAATGATACGTCATACGTACGTTGACAGGAGAAAATTGTAATGAAAAATGCCGAAGCCGTGTTACCTTTGGTATAAAGACGATACACAGTGTGGACGTCGTGCAGAAGAATATACAGATGGCTGTGACCATGAACGCTGTCTCAAATTGGTAGGGTTGAACAAACAAAACCACGGGTGTCCCAACGATGCAAACTATAACAACGTTGTAAACGGCAACGCCTACCAATAAAAATACAGATATGGGTAGACATTATTATTTATCAACATGACTTTCAGACAAATAGGACATTCGCATGATGACGCCATTTGACTACAAGTAGCAGAAGCCTACAGGTTTTGCTTGTCTCATGCTAATAGACCATTTTACAGTTGTAGCTAAGTTACCTGGCCTACGAATGGAAGCGAGGCTGCCGGTGACCCTGTTTTGATACAAACCTCCATGCTTTTATAATGTTAATACGGACTAATTAGAATTACAACAACACAATTTGCATGATAAAAGCAGTCGGGACTGTATCAATGCAAGGTCACCGGCAGCCTCGCAGCCATTCATAGGCTAGGTCGCAGAGCAAACAACTGTAAAATGGCCTATTTGAGCTATCGTTATTTTTACCCCACTAAGAATACGAAATACGAATAAAAGAAAAACAAACTGAATTCTGGCAGTTGTAGTCAAATGACGCTACCGCGAAAATTGCCCATTCCCTGCTAGCACAAGTCTCTTTTTTATTCTGCGTTCACTTGGCTGACGAGTACGGAAAAAGAAGCTTCTGCCATGGCTCGAAACTCACTGTGTTGAGCATGCACTGCGGTTACATAGCGACAGATTCTTCACCTGATTTTCCTGTTGTATTCTCGCAGAAAAAATAAACAAACAAACAAACAAAAACAAACGCACTGAAATCCTTGCCGAACTTGCAGTACGATTACCGTTTTCCTCATCCAATCGATTGCAAGGATATTCTTGTAATGGAGCGTTGCCAACTGGCGTAACGGCCACTGTTCGCAAACCCCCTTAAGGCAAATACGCTTGCCAAGGTTAATGCCCACATCTTGTAAACAGACGTTTTTAACAGGCGGCGCAAAGGCAAATTTTTAAGTGACATTTTTGCTTCCGAAATATTCACCATTCTAAAGTTTCTATTATATCTGGGTTTAAGGACTCGACGCAGACAGAATGTTGTAATCTCCATTTTACTTTAAATGGATCCCTAGTACATTAAAAGCATTATGCATGCGCTTTTGCGACGACGTAATTGTTGTCTGAAGGAAAGACTTTTTGCGGTAAATAAAACAAATTGTTATTCAATTCCGAGAAAAATCCAAGCAGACATACCGATATGGTGAGAATCATTCAGGGCAGGTATCTTGACATTTCTCGTCTCCCAAGCCAAGAATAGTCCAAACAGTAACAAAATGCCCTTGTATGGATACAAAATGCCCAACCATATCATCATATTGTTGACCTCGCAAGTGTACACGTACGGCAAATATAGCATGTTGTCATCTTTTTCATCATACTGCAAATATGTGTAACAGACAATTAAAACAAATGATTCATGGTTTAGCGTACCTATATTGAGTTCTATTACCCGCACGCACATTATGTCCTGAGGCCCGTTTTTCGGAAGTCCCGAAACTTAACCGGCCATTTTCGGGTGTCACAATTCCCTTTGTATCTCAAGAACGGAGAGGATTTAGGTCGTCAAACTTCACAGTTATTTTCTTTTTGAAAACACGTTAAATGATCAGCTTCCAAAACAAGCGGTTGGCACTTTTACAAGTGGCTTTTCGGGCCCGAAAAGTTTTCGGGACTTTCGAGAAACGGGCCCCTGAACTGGACCTAGTTAGATGCACGCTTAATTTTGACATCCAACACAAAGTGTCCCTTTACAATCGATTGTCTGGCGAATTTATAAATTTCCTTGTATAGATGTGCTTGGTATGTTAGTATATACAATTATTAAGCGATTTGTACGTAGGATAGAGCAGTTTTCGTTAGCATGTTGTAAAACTTTAACGAAAGTAATTACAGATTTTTATGTCTAACTTACATATCATTTCGATTCCGCAGTTGACATAAATGATGTTATATTACATATCACTCTGAAATAATTTCATTCACCCCTTACAGGACAGAAGCTGAAGTTGAAAAGTTTCGGCTTGGAGATGATTTGATAGCTCAGCCAGTAGAGCAAATTTACCGCAATCGAATAGTCATGGGTTTGGGTCCCTTTCAAGCCTGGTTTTCTTCTTATTTAACTGCAATGAATTTCCTGACTTTCACTTCAAAGTAATTACTCTAGACAGCTTCAACAGACGCATCTGCATGTCGCGATAAGCCAATCACAATTCGAGGTCGCCCAAAAATAAACACGTGCAAGCCACCATTGCTTATGGAGTTGCATGTTATTGGTTGAAAAGGTAGCGCAAAAGTTATTCCCGGCAATGACTAAACATAGCAATCGAAATCACGATATTAGCTTCGACAGTCTCTGAAGTCAAAATTATGGCGAATAGCCACCAAGATAAAGGTGATTCTTTCAACTTTTAGCTTGAAAACTTTAAAATGGCTGCTCGGTCAAACAAAGCGTAGGATTGAACCAACGAATACTGAACTGTTTGCTAGAAAAAAAATCTGGTAATTTTCCCCAATCTCATGATCGCTGAAACTGGGTGCTTTTAAAGAACACTCTAAAATGATACTTACATAGCTGGGAAGAAAGGTCGTTTTCCTTTTTAGAGGATCCAGAAAATTCCAGGTCAAGAGGATTACCATATCCATGGCGAGTAGGACACCAACAACTCCAAAAAGGTGTACATCTCTGATGGCCTTAGTCAAGACAAGACGGGCAGTTTAGAATAATAAATTGCTCATTGAAAAAGCCATTATAATATTTGTCGTTCACAAATCTCCTGTCGTTGCCAATTTTACTCAGGGGTATTTCTATTTTAGTAAGCTGTCAATTTATACGGGGTTTTCACTGTTCTTTATTAAATGCAAAATGAGCTAATATCGATCAAAACTCCGGTCACCTGACCATCTTCCTCTCAGCGCACGCGTTATTAGTGTAGGAAATCATATGCATTTCGTAAATTATGGGCAAGGGTGAAGTGTTGAAAGTTCTAAAATTGCACGAGCCGTAGGCGAGTCCAATTTGAGAACTTTCAAAACATGACGAGTGACCATAAATCACGAAATGCACCAGCAAGTTCATACGATTTTTAATTTATTATATCATTCAACAAAATTACTCAATTGCTGTGTTTCCATAGCAACTTCCGTATTGCACTCTATAACCTATTTATGCATTCGTCATTAACAATCAGAAACGCGATATTCTGTTGAGTATATAATAATAATCTCTTATTAACCGAGTGCGAGGGCCGTAGTGGGGAATACTTGAGGCCTCATGCAATGACAACGGCGACGAGAACAAGAACATCATAAATTTAGTGTGCAAAAAGAATAGCTTTGCACGCCCTTCTTTCTTTGACATCGTCATCAAAACAGCAACGTGAAATAGCCAAATTTGAGGTTTTATGAAGAACGTCAGCACTTGAGGATAAATGTTCATTTTCTCCCCTAAATTAAGTGCCGTTCCGACCAGTGTCATTTTTGAGGCACTACCACACCCTTGTTGAAATAGTCACCAAGCGATTAAAATTACGCGAATATATATTTTAAGATGACTTTCTCGTTGCCGTCGCCGTTGTCGTTGCTTAAGTTAGCTACCGGCCCGAGGTCGTGGCAGTACGTACCGAGCCCAGAGAGGTCCCGGTAGAAAAACGACCGAGGGCTAACTTGAATTTCCCGGCAGAGGGAAAAAATACGGAAACGAACTGTTCTATAGTGATGGTTCGTACTGTAAAATCCCGACCAAAAACCAGCCAGAGTGATCCGTTTAGCCTGAGAATTCCTTGTCATATAAAAAACTGACATCGCTTTATGGCAAACGTCAGGCTGAGATATCCATTTTGTCAAAAGTCAAAGAAACCTGTTTCATCTCCTTAATTATTTCTTAAAAGAGAAAGAAATGATAGAACTGAGTGAGCAGCGGCATGCCGTTCTAAATCTCTCTATTATATTATACCTTACTTCTTCGGCGATGAAAAGAAACCCAAGATATTAATAATGGCCCACAGTTAGCGTGTGTTCGATTGACCCTATTCCGATATATAAGAATACGTGGAATGATGATTTAAAACGGACTATGTCTGGCGTTTAGAAGAAACAAGGAAAGATATGTTTAAAATAGCATTTTAGCAGGTGTTTGACAATTTTAATGTGAATCTCTGTGAAAACCAAGGGTTCTAGCTTCTATATTCCATGCATGTATTCCTATTCCGGAAGAACGGTCACTCGAAAGCACCTATAATTTGCGATCAAACAGGAATAATATCGTGGCCAACGTGTAAGGAAACATAAACCATTGAAAAAGGGAAATGTAAATATAAAAGAAAAGAAGCAGGGAAAAAAGTCTAACCATCTTCTTTGCGCTCATTATTCTTGTGATTTTGTGAACGCGCCATGTTTTTGAAAACAAAGGACCAAAGGCAATCGTAAATCCAAAACAGAGAGTAGAAACCCTGGCCTACAAAGAAAAGAAAGAAAAAAAAACTGAAAATGATTTCTTTGAATGAAGGATAACTGTACACTATTGGTCATATTAACACCTTTGTCAACAAAAGGGAGGTACGGTTTAAAGACTCTGTGGCTTTTTCAGAAAATTACGTTGTTTGGCTGAAATCTGCCACCTCGGAAAAATTGATTTACTCGATGAGCAAGCCAAAACCGAATACCTTAGCAGATGACACAAGCCGAGGCTTTTTCGGATGGTCGGTAGCACTAATTTACTGGAAAAGCATCGCATCCAAGCCATTATTAAGATACAATTCTTGAAAAAAAGATTTATTCACTTTGTTTGTTGTTTTTGCCCTCACCTCAATAAAAGGCTACGAATACCCCCTTTCTCAACCTTACCCAGGAAGAAACGAACACAAAAACCCATGCAGCGGCCCGGCATATTTCGCCATTTTCAGGAGGGGCCTGAGGAAAGCAGTAATAGTGACTGTTATATTTACGTCACAAAAAGGTTTTCAAAAATGGACAAGGAAAACAATTGGTTTGCGATGGTAGGTACAGATGCATGACGAACGTCCTGTCATGCTGTAAGGATTGAAATACCACATGGTACTAATTGGCAACAATGGCTCGAAACAATCCATTTAGTTTGGTGTAAGCTCTTTCATCCCCCAAAAATGTAGGAAGCTGCATATTAGATGAAATAATCATATCATGTATTTGCACACTCTGTGTAAGAGAATTTTTGCTGATTTCATTGTTTCTATTTCGTTTCATTTACATTCGAGTTTGCTCACTGGATGCACCACCCTACTTACAAATTGACTTCAAAAGGTAAAAGATCTAGAATTTGTTAAACTTGGTTCATCTCCAATTTTACGCCTTTCAGCTTTGATAACGAGCCAGTTATTTAGTCATTAAGGACGGTGCCTACTAGTGTTATTCAAATCGAAAAAGAAAATTGGGGGTAACCACTCATTTTTCATGAACAATATTTGTAAAAATCTTAAAACAACAACAACAACAACAACAACAACAGTAGGCACCGTCATTAAGAACTGATAAATTCTTGGGTGGCAAAAGCTTTATTAATTCAATACATGCTTTGCACAATTCGAATTTTCGAAGCATCATTGCTCATAGAGGTTCTGGTATATCGCGTTCAAATTTTCAGAGAAAGCTCATTATACAATTGAATGTCAATGGTTCTTTATTCTTACCTAACTGATTATAAAACGACAGCCTCGCGCTAATAAGGCAAAAATGGAAACTAAGATTTCCCTATTCGATCAACTTCTTCTAGTACGAATGTCAAGACGACTATGTGTATAAGGACACGATGCTACAAGTAGCGACCCACCTTGCAAAGCTGATCTGTGACATGATTTCCATCGAATGCATAAAGAATGGCAGAAATGTAAGACAGAATACATCCCAGAATGGTGGCATTGTTCAGATTCGGACTTGACATTTTAATAAGCCTTTAGGAGAGAAAAGAATCACCAGTAGTCTTTAATTAAAAAATAAGAATGACAATAACAATTATAATAGATTCAAGCTACAGTTATTGTGTACATTAACTTCAAGCTGGTTTTAAGTCAGGCATGAAACTCTCTTTGTGAGAAACATAAAGAAAACTACTCTTAAGACTCCGCGGCCATGTTGGTGTTCCAAAACAAAGGAATGGCGGCCATGATGGTGTACCAAACTAATCCTCTGCGATTTGAACTCTATTTTTATGCAAATAAGTTCTTTTGTTTCAGTAATCCAATATGGCTGCTGGTCACGTGAGTGAAAACGCTCCATACACTGTAGTACTGGAGTCGTAGGCTCCTGACTATGGGCTCCAGCTATTATATAAATTAAACAAGATACCTTATGTTCCTGTTTCTGACATTAAAACATAAGAGTGCAAAGGCCAAGCAAATTCCCAAGCTCCCCGAGACACACATAAAGATAAACATGGTCTTGGGCATCGTGATGAGGTCGTTGCGTTTGCCCTGGCGATCCTTTGGTGGATTTCCTCCTGTAAAAGATACATGAACATGAAATACGGTAAGTACAAAGAGGAAAAAATACAGGAAAAGTAGAGTAAAAGGCATGAATATAAAAGTTTTTCAAAAGCTGGCTATTTGGAATCGGTAGTAGGTTCCCCTTATCTTGTGTAATTCAATGATGTCATGGGAACTCATCGAAGGACGGCATTGGCGCGTATAGTATGATGAAGTCTCAAACGGAAAAGTTCTTTTAATTTCAATCTTCAGCTATGCACCTAAGCAGAACCTTCCGTAATGTACACTAGTGAGCGAACAAATCGTCTGATGTGAAACGAGAAGAACCCATTTTTAGACGAGCCGGACGTAGTCGTCTGAAACTCGTTCGTTTAAGGAGAAGATTTGTCCGTCCAGATGAACAAGTCCGACCTTAATTCGCGTCAGACGAACAAATGGACAAATTAATTATATAACCACTAAGGAGAAATGGAACTAGCCAAGGAAGCGATTGAAGCGATGGTTTAGGGGAGGTTTTCAATATGGCGGGAGGAAAAAAGGCTGGCGCGAATGGTAAGGTAACTAAGCCATACTCAGTGCCAATCTTCATGCACTCATTGTCCGTCTTTTATGAATTTACGTGGGACAACACTAAAGGAATTGGTCGTCTTGAATTAGGCGACTAAACCCAGGACGATTTGTCCGTCTTCTAGTGTGAAAACGGCAAATCGAAAAATAACTTAACAATGGAAATCCACGCATCCAAAGGGTGCCGGTTTTGGGCAACTCAACTCCCTCTTTATGACCACCCTTTGCATTTTCGATTGAGGAGTAAATACAACAAAAAGACTACTCTGTTGCATGAGTAAGGGGACTTTGCTACGTTTTTGAAAATTTAACGTGCATCTATTTAGCTGTACTTCAAGAGTTGAATATAAAGAATGTTTACTGCACTGATAACTATATCTTTTTCCTTATTTTTTCGATGTCATCTCACCTTGCCACTCAAACTTCATTTCCGGATAATATTTCAGGGAAGAGTTCGTCACATCATGGCTGCACTTTGCTTCAAACTCGGTCCCTATCAAAGCAGTGAAATTTGTTTGAAAATGTCACGCGTTGCACTTATCTCAAATATTTCTAATTAACGTGAGGGACCTTTGTAACAAACTTACCGCAAAAGGTTGATGATTTTTATACTGATTTTCCTAATTTTCTCAGTCAGTCAACATTGTACTAGATCGTTGAATGAATTCACCGTGCGCGCGATGTGAGTACGTGACTGCTAATTACAGGAATAGAAATTCGGGACAGGACAGTGTTTTCTCAGTATGGCGTTCCATTAAGTTGAAATTGGGTAATGAGAAATGTATGGAATGAAGGAGGGGGTTGAAGGTGTCCTGCAGATCTTCCAGCCAAGGAACTTTATCTTTAGAACTTGGCAAGGAGAAGTATGTAAAGTTGTGTTCATTCGGGATACCCCCGCCGAAGGAAAAGGCTACATTTATAGATCATGGCCTTGTTAATATTCTAGTAATTTAGGCTATTCTTCTCTCCGTAGCAAAATGTTTGCATTACAGTTGTATCTAGAATTTGGGTTCTGTTGAACTTTTTCATACTTTAAAAAAAATGTTATTTAATTCAACACGATAGTTACAAAACTTACGATGCTTACTGTTCATACTTTTAAAGACACAAATAGATATTTTATTCCTAAACTGACATTTTATTCTTTTTCACGTGAGAGCAGGGATCCTCGATTACTATTATTTAAGTTTTTATTTTCAGATACTTTTATAACTAGCCGATTTACCGTATGACCAGTCCCCGTGCTCGTTCTTTCTCTTTTCGCTGTTTTTCGTTACCATTATTCAGCCTATTTTCTCATACTCGTTCTTGCCCTTTTTGCTATTTTTATTTTTAGCTTGTTTTCTCGTGCTCGAGCTTGCTTTTTCTTGCACTGCTTATCAACGTAATTTCGTCTCTTTATTCGCCCCTTTCTTGCTCTATCGATCTCGTTCGTTGTCACTGATATTTCGCCTGTTTTTTCATGCTCTCTGTAGCTCTCTTTCACGTTGACCGTCGCTTGTTCGTCGCCTACCTACTTTTTTGTCTCTCTCTCTTTTTCCTTTTCCCTCGTTGCACGACATATTTAAAATAATACTTAGCTTGTTTTCATGGTTTTTTTCCACTGATCAAGAAATAAGTTATTCGTGTAGGTGTCAAATTATGTAAGCATGATTAAAGTGAATGAAGGGGTGCGTGCCATTGAGTGAGTTGATTGCCGTTCTTAAAACCACGTTATGACGTTTCAGCCAATGAGAGTTAGCGTCGGTTTTGTGGTTACTGACTGACTATACCGGACAAGTCATGAAAAGAGTTTATATTTGATCCCGCGAGCTTTGGTTGTAAGTGGAAGTTTTTTCGTTTGCTTCGCGAGAATATATAGTAATCTGTGAAAAGTGTGGGTTTCTTTCTCGTGTTGCCCACAGCGTGTGACACGAAAAGCTGAATGCACGGCGGAAAGACAGTCGTAGCATGACGTCATAACCAAAACCAAAATTTCTCGGCAACGATGGGTTACCATATTTCCTTAACCATGGTGCTCTTCGCATGCGTCTTACTAGGAGAAGAATAGCCTAAATCAACTTGATTTAGGCTATTCTTCTCCTAGAATCTCTGAGAGATCACTAAAGCTGAATGGACTATTATTAAGGAATGAGCTTTTTCTTGAAACTAGTTTCGATGATCTTAACATCGACAACGACGATAATGATGATGATTACACGATAGCATACCTTTTTTAGTTGAGAAATTTCAAAAACTCCAAGTCGATCACCTTTCTCATTGAGTTTTACCATGCTCTAGGAAGCAAAAAAGAAAATTGTTTAAGTGGCGTATCGGTTTAGTATTTTAAGGAGTTGTTGTTTTTAGTAAATTGTTGAGAAGCCAAAGTTCGACCAAGCATTGCACGGACACTTAGTATACCTTTCAAAATCAATTTTTGTATATTTTTAGAAAAGAAAGCAATGCTTGATTGTATTTGAGGTTAGACGTAAAATAATTTTCAAGAGCAAGGGGAGTGTGCTGTTCCACACGAAGACTATTTTTTAAAATACTATTGCAATATTATAAGTTACATCCTTCGAATTCTATAGGAAATCAATGTATCTATCACGGTGAAGAACCACAGATGCTTTTCACTCACCGTCACTCCAATAAACTGT
>NC_090871.1:23228085-23231456 GCF_036669935.1 Montipora foliosa | reverse complement strand
AAACGGTCCGTGTAAAAAAGCTGCTTTTTTACAATTATATAATTGTAAAAAGCAGCATTTTTACGTAAAGAAGCTGCTTTTTTACAACATATATAATTGGAAAAAAAGCAGCTTTTTTACAATTATATAATTGTAAAAGTGCAGCATTTTACATAAGAAAGCAGCTTTTTTACAAAAATATATTTTGTAAAAAAGCTGCTTTTTTACAATTATATAATTGTAAAAAAGCAGCTTTTTTACATGGACCGTTTTTTTACACAACACACAGCCGCACAAATTTTAAAAGTGATTTTATAGTTGACCACACCACACGTCTAAATCTCCGGCGGCGAGTTAAATTACTGACTCATTATGTAAGCCACCTACGTGCCATATCAACCAGCTAATGGAAGAGAAATGCTCCCTACGGAGAAGCTTGTATAAAGCATTATTTTGAAGAAACCTGCATTTCGTGGCCTTAAGGATCAGCAAGCAACCATAAAACCAAGGAAATGAAAGAAAAAAGAGATAAAAGGCTGTTAGTAAAATCACCTACTAGCTCTGAGGCAATTTTAACGGCATCGGAGTAAAGGAAATATTGGTGGATATTCGTGGAATGGTTAATGTTATCCCTTCTTCCGAGGTGAATAACTATAGAGATTTAGCATCGTGTTAACGTCAAACGCCAAACGAGAAAGGAAGGCTGCTACTAGGCATTGTAACTGAAAATACTTAGACTAAAGGAAGTCATTTTGTTTCTCTTCGGCTCTTTGAAGATAAAAAGGTTGTGCTAATTAGCTTCAAATTAATCAACCAGAATGCACGAATATATACTACACAGTGATGTGAATGCATGTGCTTATTTTTCAGACAGTATTGATGCCACCTTGCATAAAGGCTGCGTCCTGATTGCTGGGTTCCGTCAACAGCGAAAGTTCGCCGCAAACACAACGATCAACACAGTCGACCGAAATTAGTAAAAGAAAAGGAATCCATTTTAATATTTCAATGATAGTGAATGAGGTATGTTCAGTTTTTTTATCAGTAAGCAGAAGCCTGAGAAATTCTGGCGAAAGCGAATTGGGTTTGAAGCCATGGCATCGGCGATTCAATTGCAGAGCTCTGTCTTTGGAGCTTATGGAGCCGGCCAACTGGGAGCAAGTTGTTTTTTTTTTTTGAGTTTGTAATAAGCCTGTATAGTAAGAATCTCTTTTTACTAGAACATTCAGGCTGAGACTAACCAAAGTTTTAAGAACGTGCACAAGCAAGCTGCTCATTTTCGTTCGTGATAAACCCGTAGAAGGATGTTACGGTACATATGAAGATGCCAATAATTGATTTACCTTGGAATGTTGAACCAAGTCAGTCTTAAAACGTTTATTTTAAACCAACGAGCTGGTTCATCTCAGTGTTATTAACGGCATTCTATAAACTGTGCAACAGAACGGAATAAAGCGGAAATGATCCTGCCATTCGACGGAAAATAAGATGTCGGGACTAGAGCTGTCTTCTTTCTGCTTCTTCTATCTTGAAGTCGAGATTGTCCTCAGATTTACCAGGACATCTAAAAAATGCAGTAAAAAAATGGGGTCACCGTGCTAGTTTTCGTGCCATATCCCCTTTATTCTAAGCGTTTTTTTTAACGAATTACGCGAGAAGCGTTAGAAACTAGATCAACCGGAAAACTTGTTGTTATGTAGCAAAACTACTGAATATTACTGAAAACTTGAACCTACTTGTTCGTCCGGGCTATAAGTAAAGTGATTCCAAATTGCTCAATCTTGAAAAGAAATGTAAGCAAATTGGACCGCTACAGTCATCTCCTTGTACTCAGTGTCGGGCTCCAAGTTGCAGTTTCGTGTCATTTATATGTAAATACTACAACTTCTACTTTGCATCTCCTTAAAATATGTTTTCCGTGTACCTATTGCCAGTAAATAAAACCATTAAAAATGGGGGATCACCCAACTCGTTTCTTCGCAACACGATGATAAATGGATGGCAAATGGGCAATTTCAGCTTCAAAATGAAAATTTTCCGCGAAGAGACTGGGGTGAGTTCCAAAGCAACACCTTCTTAACCGAGAAGAGTTATTACGATTGCAGTTAAATGCTCTTGAACAGTCCCAATGTTTTGCGCTGTATGAGATGCGCGGTGCAAAACAAGGGAATCACATAAAGAGAAATCGCGGTTGGGACCAAAACCCCTCATTCCTCCCAACTAGTACAACAACCCTAGGGACTTAAGATCACAGGATGAGATACTCTGCTCTTAATATATATGTTTACATTATCGAATCACATCGCCAGCGGGCACACCCAAACATCGATTGATTAAAGTACAATATAACAACCTCGTTTCAAGGGTTTCTCTTTTCTGCCTCCTCTGTCGATGCGACAAAGGTCAGAGGAGAAGAGAGACCCTGGGAACGAGGTTGGCAATACAACAGCTCATCGATCTGTGGAAAGAACTTGCATATGAAAGGAATGAATGCGATCGAAATTGGTAAACCTGGTACATGTAAATGAAGTGGAGAGACGATTTCATTTTAATGATCACTTGCTGATACTCGCGGATGCTCTACCACTGAACTATAAGAGATGCGTGCCAGTGGAACCTAGTTTAATGGCCTTTAATTAGGATAGAGCGCGCACTTTCATTGGTAAATAGCTGTGTTTAGATGACTATATATGTAAACACGCTGACATCAGACGATTTTTGATTGGTTGTGTGTTGTCAGACGCGCGTTTTGATCGGCTAATAGGAAATATGAGCGTGTATCAAGAAAATCTGTTTCCATCAAGAATTTGAAAAAACAGCATTTTCCTTCATTTGTCGAATTATTTTTGAGAAATATTTTATAAAGAGTTTGCATAACTGTCTCGAATTCTCCCAACTCCCCCTCGTGTTTAGATGAGGCTCGCACGAGTCTCCTCTAGCGCTAGCATTGCCTTGTTAGAGCATCCGAACTAGTAATCTGAAGACGTGGTAGTACGTTCGACTCCTTCAAAGAAGCACTCGATTCTTTTCTGATTATTCCGAGTCAACATGCATTGAAAAAATATTATCTCTCAGGAAGAACTGTCATGTGTTAAGTAAAAGTCCTGAAACGAATTTGATTTCCTGTCAGTACCTTCCAGGTTATTAGTAAACGCATAGCCTATTTAATGATCAATTATGTAAATTCAATGAACACTTCAATTAGTGTCAAACAGAGTCAGAAACTAAATCTTCCCCTAAAACCACGCACTCCCCTCTTCCATGGTTTCGGTCCAGTCAAGATCGAATAGGGGTACTGAGAAGTCCGTCACCAGTACCTTGGCTGTCTGTTGAAGACGAGGTAAAAAATAGGAGGGCGGGAAAATTAATTTAAGTAAATTTGTCAAGTTTTC
>NC_090871.1:23215585-23220585 GCF_036669935.1 Montipora foliosa | reverse complement strand
ATAGTCATTGACAGCCACGTGCGTCCTAATATCAGATTTAAAACAAAATAATACGGCCGTACAACCAGCCTTGCAGTATTATTTTGTTTTAAATCTACAATTATTTGCTGGTAAGATCTCCCAAGATCCGGCGCTTCCACTATGTTCAGCTGACCATTGCAAACAAAATTGCAGTAAAAGCACCCGACGTTTATTTTAGCTAAGGACGGAAACCGGAAGTGACTTGTCTACTTTTTTTTTTTTTTTTTCTTTTAACGTGTCTTGACACTACCACATCTATATTGTTAAGTATCTTTTCTCTATTAGAGACGATTAGTTTAAAGTCTGATAGAGACTACTGTCCTGGTAAGCGTGCGTGCATGCGTGCTTGAGCTTCCTGTAACCTTATGTTCTTTCCCTTCCCAACGCATGCGTATTAGACATTTTCCTTGGAGTGCACCAAACAAGCAGTTTTCCTACCTTATTATGTTCATATCTGCCCGAACTGCATGCATCCATGATTTCGCTAGAATTTTAATCAGTGCTATGGGCAACTTTGACAAACCGTGAACAATTTAAAAATATGTATCATTAGCGTTTTTTAGAAGTTTTTATTTCTTTCTCCATGAATTCTTCTTTCGATAACTTAATGTTTCTTTGGAGATGGGGGCTGTTCGACTTCGGCCTTAAAAGTTAAAATAATAATAACAATAATAGTAATAATAATGTGTGTCGGTTTGTATCCTGTACTAAATTATAAGTTAAAGAAAAAAACAGTAATAAAAACGCAAATGCAATCACGTGCATTTGTCATAAACCTCATGTTTTAAACCTCGTGTACAGTGACTAATAAAGGATCACATCAATATATATATATAGGTATAAAGTATTTCACAGCTGATTTCCGGTTGCTACTGCAAAAGCGTCTTTCATCGTTTGTCCGCCTAAGTTCAGCTGCCGTCTTGTAAGCTCGAAAATGCAATATCATAATTTCCTATATACCACCGTGATAAGTGAATATAGACTTTTCCGAACAAATACTTTTCCCCTCTGAGCAACACAAACAAAATGGCTTCCCGTTTCAGTTCGTTTACCGAGGACCAAGTTTTATCATAAACTCGGCTGATTATTCAACTTGTAAATGTGCGCTATATTAACTAAGACATTTATTCACCTCCACTACGGTGAATAATTGTTAAATATTAAGTGGTGGTCAGGATCGATTCTTGGGGCTAATATACTGAAGTTAATAACAAAGAAAGTATCATTCTACTTAAATAGACAACCAAAAAAGGAATACTGAGTTGATTATAAGTTGCTTACGCTAAGTTATGAGCCAGATAAGCCAGCTAGTCACTCGGATAAGTGTGATCTACTTTAAATTTCAGAAACCTATTGCCGGTTCAATTCATCATAATCAGTCGATCTTAGATACCCATGAGTGATTTGAAAAATGTGCTATCCTCAAAGTACGGCAATTATTCTTGGTGTATGTTTGGCTCAAGGGATTGTCTTCTTGTCAGCTGCCAACTCGAGACACGACTCTCAGATACAGAAAAGACAACTGTATATCGGATCGATGGCTCCCGTAAGTGGCAAAAGAGCTTGGTGGGGAGGCGGGATTCCTTTGGCGTTCCAGATGGCATTTGAAGATATAAACAAGCGGAATGATGTTCTGGGAGCCTACAGCTTAAAACTGGTTAGCAGTGACACACAAGTGAGTTGATCAGAGGGAGCTTAACTTCACTCAGATTTCTTTCGAATAACTCAGTCACTTTAAGAGCAAAGCTGTTATGATGACTCGTTGTTTTGGTATCGAATCGAGGTCACTCCTTCAATGAAAAACTATCTACCGTATTTCTATTTACGAGTAATTTGAAGTTGGTCTTAAGTAAAAAAGTCATTTTGGAGGGCTATCGTCCTCCAGTACCCCAGTGGTATGCGGAGTTGACGTCACAAATAGCGATTGGACTTCCGCATTTGACAAAAATGTACCCTCTATTCACCAATTAATTCAAAGTAGCTCGAACGGATCACAAGTTTGAGCTTCATATGTTATGGTCGCAGCCACCAGTCCAGGAATGAATAAAGTTTTTTTTTTTCTTTTTTATTATGACTCTTACCGTAACAAAATGGTTATCTTCCGCTTTTGATTAGATGAATGTTTCTGCCGAGGGGCACGTTTTAAAATGGTTTTTACTCCTGCATTGGTGTACAGACCCAGTGCGGAGTGGATGTACGTTTTAGGGTTATATCCTCCCGTTCCTAGTTTGCTATGATATTTATCAAAGCTTGCCACCAAACCTGCGTCGAAAAAAAAAAACCGACACCTGTACTGGGCAAAGTTGATGCAATATTCCACAAAAACGTGACTTTGGTCTCTTTTCTATAATCGCACGAGTCCACTTTGCATATATATCTCTTTGTTACTTCCCAGTAAACAGAACTCTGGAGAGGAATCATTCTTTAAATAGGGTTTACAGTTACCTGGGAACAAGGGGAAACATGAAAGTTCCAAGTGCACAAGATCTGATTGATTGATTGATTGATTGATTGGAGATGATACGTATACCTAAATTATAAAATGCTTTTGATTTTCACTAGGGGGATACAGGACTTGGAAACAAGAGATTTTACAACTTTTTGCAGAAGAAACAAGTCCGTTTGATTCTTGGTCCATCGCGTTCCAATGTTGCTGAATCAGCTGGTGCGACTGCAAAACATTACAACATGATTCAGGTATTTAAAAATACCGTAGTTGTAGTCAGGCATGATAAAAAGAATTAAAAAACTTGTTGTTGTTGTTGTTGTTGTTGTTGTAGTAAAGATTTAACAGGAGTTATCTATAAAATTAATTGTACAAACTGTGACAAAGTTTATATCGGTCAAACGTCAAGGGCCTTAAGATCTAGAACAAGAGAACACAAAAGAGCGATTTTTACAGGAGATAAGAATTCTTTATTAACCCAACATTGCGTAGAGAATAATCACGATTTTGACCTTGACGACGTCAAGGTCATTGACCGTTGTTCCCAATGGGGAAAAAGATTATTTTTAGAAGCGTGGCATTTAATTCGGGAACCTCATTCCATTAATGAACACATTTACATTCCGGACATTTACAAGGCCCTTGGCAACCCAAGAGACGTTTCTACGGCTTTTTAAGCACTCATTTTGTATTCGTAAGCCATTTTATGCTGAAGAAGGTCATAGTATTTTGACCGAAACGTCCTTTTTACATAAGTTTTTTTAGTCAGTGACAACAAGTTTTCTAATTCTTATGATTCAAGTAAATAACTCAAATTTCCATGTATGGTATATAACTTTTCGACAAACCATAATTTTTAAAATTGATATACCTTTTAATAGACATTCCTCTTAAGAGAAATCTTTTAGTATTGGCCCAGCTTATTTTCAATTTATCGGTTCCTGTGGAACTGCATTTAAAAGTGTCTTGTGGTTTACGTATGGCCTCTCAGCCAGGTTTATTTTAAATTTGTATGCCATTTCATTTTTCTTTTGAATAATTTAACTGATACTCGCCAAAAATTATCAAATGAATATATGTGGCAAGATCAGGAAATCAACTCGAAACTTCACCCCCCAAGATTGGATCGTTCAAATTCCCGTCCCATCGTAACCTGCGATCAGGCTCTATTTTAGTGTCGCGTGATACGTGGAGTTGGCGAAACGAAAAATAGAGCCTGACCAAATTCCTCTTCGAAATTCCTTCCGCCCACTTTTTTTGATTGATTGACATGTCCTTCAACGGCCAATCAAATTTACTTCCATTACACCAACACACGCGTGGGCGGCAGATTTACGCCATTTTGTTTTGACCAGAGTTAATTACCGTGGGAGGAATTTTATAAACGAATTCGAAAGTTACCGTTGGCTATAATTTGAGAAAAACACATTTAAAGCATGGGGAATGTTTTCGACGACTATATTGCGGCAAAGGCCGCTGAATATGCAATCTTTTAAGCTTGACATCTTAATTTGTAATTGAGATAACCTAGCATTTTGTCGTTGGACGGTTTGGAAACACATCATTCCTTTAACGTGTTCGCCCATGAAGGTTTCTTTGGTGATTTTTTCGGGTAATATCTTCAGTTGCTGTGTATTTCTAGAATTGCGCGCAGTAAAATCATGATAAGTTTGGCTGTTAATTTTTTGATGGAGTACGAACAGTAAGATGGACTCGCAAAGTTTCTTTTATTGTTGTACAATTGAACTCTCTGGAAACATGCCATTTTAGTTTCTGAAGTGCGAGTTTTAAGTTAAATCAACTGGAAATATTATGAAGTGTGCAAACAAACCGTGTCATGTACAGTAAATAAATAAAGTCGTTTGATACACAGATATTCAAAACATGCATTCGTGTAACTTGCGATTTTATCAGCATCTCCTCCTGTTGATATATATGTCCCCTGTCTCATCCAGGAAACCAATATGCATCGGCTTTCATTGCCATTTGAAAGAAGCAGCTATTTAGCTTTCAAAACATCAGGGAAGTTTGTGCCAAAGTACTTTCAACCCGATGGCCACAGAGCTCGACAACGGAATCGTTAATTTCACTCGTTCCAGAGATTCAAACCCGATTCTGGACAAGTTATGAGATGTTTCAGATGGCATATCTCCATTTATAAAAATAAAATCAAGTTGAACCGTCCACGGCATTGTAAGAACAAAAGGGAGCAGATTTTTTCGTACACTTAATATGGAAGAGTAGTCTCGAGGACTTCGCGAGGGCTCCGCGCAATCACGATGGCATTTAGACTTCCGGCGTTTCAACAGCCAATCAGATCACGAGTTTGGTCGGCCAAAATTTGGCCGACCATCCGGAATTCTTGAGAGACTTTTGGTCAGGCGCAATTTTAGCGAGCGACGACGTAAGAGAACATATGGGCGAAGCTAAAAATGGGCCTGATCGCAGGTTAGTCCCATCGGGCCAAAATGGTGTTCAAATGCCCTATCCTATCGTCGGATTTGTATGTCATACCCTACTTAAGGACAATCGT
>NC_090871.1:23203085-23213085 GCF_036669935.1 Montipora foliosa | reverse complement strand
GACGCTTTATATTCACACGTAAAGTACGTAAAGAAAAGTACTTCGGGAAGTGAACCTATCTTTTGGAGGACCGACTTTGCAATCGTGATTGGTTTTCAGCTAAAAGCACATTTTACAACTTGGCGGTATTTTATCGATATTGCACATTCCCGGCTGGGTGGCTTAAGAGATTTTGTTGACAGCGAAGGTTTCAATTTCCAAGGTTGTTTGTAGCGCTATCCAATAGCAGACGATTGTACCTTGGACAAGATTTTTGGATTAGTTTCCTACCGGTACCCTGTGTTAATAGCTTAATTAATACTTCAAGTTAATAGGGATACTCCTAAAACAGTGTACTACACAATACTAGAAGTAATGTATTTCAGGGTGCATTTGAATATTTTATACACACAATCCGATGCAACTCACAGAGCCCATTTTCGCATTCAGGGTAGAATTAATTTTGTCTTTGCTTTAAATAAGTTTCAAGCTGGATAAAGAGTCGATCGAGAGGAAAGAAAAAGGAACTGGTAGAGAGTTCCTGTTAACATATTTTCCTTCCCACGCGGAAAAAAAAGCTGCCTCTCCTGTGGAAGAGTGCAATGTTTCCTTTGGGGTTAAAATTAGCCGCAACTGAAAATCTGTACGGGCAAAACCATGTTTATATTTCAGATTTTGAAAAAGGCTTTATTATGTTATTACCTTTCTCATATGCTTATTTTTATGTTTTTGAAATTCCAAAAATATGGGTCGGTCTCACGACGATAAACGCAGAAAAATGGAGGACGGCCTTAGTTGATTTAAGCGTGAGCATCTGCGATTGGCCAGAGTATTACTTTTGTTCGATTGCTTTACGGCACTCAATTTAAAACCTGTCATTTCCCTTTGATAGATTTACAAGCAAAGAATGTATGGTTCAAAATACGCTTGGGTGATTCACACCCCTGATAGCCCCGGTTGGTGGAATCGGAAATTCAAAAATCTGAACTGCACGGCGGAGGAGGTCAACAAAGCAGCAAATGGAATTCTTCACATTAACTATATGTGGCTCAGTTGCTCAAAGAGGGTCACCGTAGCTGGAATGGTAAGATGATGATAAATAGCTATATAAAAGAAGGTTATGTTGAATTTGCACAAGAGCACAGGAGCACGGAAGAAGCACGGGTCGAAAGCACCAAATTTCAAATTTCGGAAATAAAGCGACAGTATGTTTTGTATCTCCCGCTTAAGATAGATGGCGGGAAAGGAACTATGTTAAAAAAAGAGCCTTTTAATCTTCAATATATTAATTATTAATTTAGCCATCATGATAAGGCTTAGTTATCTCAACGCTACAGAGGCCCCAAAACCTCATATTTTCTGACCTTTCAAGGTGGTTTTCTGATTTAAGTTACCTACTCCATTAATAGAAACGCCATACCACGTCGCAAATTTCCCTTGTGACCAAAACGAGCGAAATTATCTACTAAATTTAGAATGCGGGTACGGCCAAATGGTGGCCAAACGAATTAGGACCTGGCCACGTTAACCCCAACGCCTGTATCTCATTGGTCCGCAACAATTAGGCAGCGCGAGGGATTTATCGTGCTAAAGGTGAAGATCGTGAATCGGACTTAAAATACCGCCGTGATTTATTTTTTCCGCTTAGATTTCTTTTTTCCGCATGTTTCCTCCATTTTCCGTTCTAAAAAGCGATAATAATGTGAACCTATAAGCTACATCCCATTGCATATCGAGACTTCTCAGGTAATATGGACTTCTGGCATGTGAGTTACTAAGTGCATTTTCTTTTTATCAGACACCATATGAATACCAGTCAAGGTATATCCAACGAGCTCAGCAAGCCAATGTCAATGCCACTGCGTACAACGGATTTGCCTACGATGCAGCATGGCTAATTGCCCTGGCTCTCAACCGAACTGCACAGAAAATGGGGCCGCACGTTTTCCTAAATACCTTGCCCTTTGGGGACAAGACATTTTCCGACTTAATGAAAGAAAGCCTTTTGGAAACACAGTTTATTGGAGTGACGGTGAGTGAAAGCATCTGTGGTTCTTCAGCGTGATAGATAGATTGATTTCCTATAGAATTCGAAGGATTTAAATTATAATATTGCAATAGTATTTTAAAAATAGTGTTAGTGTGGAACAGCACACTCCTTTGCTCTTAAAATTATTTTACGTCTAACCTCAAATACAATCAAGAATTTCTTTCTTTTCTAAAAATATACAAAAATTGATTTTGAAAAGATATACTAGTGTACTGGAATGCTTGGTTGAACTTTGGCTTCTCAACAATTTACTAAAAACAACAACTCCTTAAATACTAAACCGATACGCCACTTAGACAATTTTCTTTTTTGCTTCCTAGAGCATGGTAAAACTCAATGAGAAAGGTGATCGACTTGGAGTTTTTGAAATTTCTCAACTAAAAGGTATGCTATCGTGTAATCATCATCATTATCGTCGTTGTCGATGTTAAGATCATCAAAACTAGATTCAAGAAAAAGCTCATTCCTTAATAAATATTCCATTCAGCTTTAGTGATCTCTCAGAGATCTAGGAGAAGCATAGCCTAAAGCAAGTTGATTTAGGCTATTCTTCTCCTAGTAAGACGCATGCGAAGAGCACCATGGTTAAGGAAATATGGTAACCCATCGTTGCCGAGAAATTTTGGTTTTGGTTATGACGTCATGCTACGACTGTCTTTCCGCCGTGCTTTCAGCTTTTCATGTCCCACGCTGTGGGCAACACGAGAAAGAAACCCGCACTTTTCACAGATCACTAGATATATTCTCGCGAAGCAAACGAAAAAACGTCCACTTACAACCAAAGCTCGCGGGATCAAATATAAACTCTTTTCATGACTTGTCCGGTATAGTCAGTCAGTAACCACAAAACCGACGCTAACTCTCATTGGCTGAAACGTCATAACGTGGTTTTAAGAACGGCAATCAACTCACTCAATGGCAAGCACGCCTTCATTCACTTTAATCACGCTTACATAATTTGACACCACGAATAACTTATTTCTTGATCAGTGGAACCCGCGTTTTCTGGCACGAGGTTGCATGATCAACGTTCTGCATTTGACACTGAGTTTTAATGATAAGAGCAAAAATAAAAATAAAAATTGAAGAAAACCATGAAAACAAGCTAAGTATTATTTTAAATATGTCGTGCAACGAGGGAAAAGGAAAAAGAGAGAGAGACAAAAAAGTAAGTAGGCGACGAACGAGCGACGGTCAACGTGAAAGAGAGCTACAGAGAGCACGAAAAACAGGCGAAATATCAGTGACAACGAACGAGATCGATAGAGCAAGAAAGGGGCGAATAAAGAGACGAAATTACGTTGATAAGCAGTGCAAGAAAAAGCAAGCTCGAGCACGAGAAAACAAGCTAAAAATAAAAATAGCAAAAAGGGCAAGAACGAGTATGAGAAAATAGGCTGAATAATGGTAACGAAAAACAGCGAAAAGAGCAAGAACGAGCACGGGGACTGGTCATACGGTAAATCGGCTAGTTATAAAAGTATCTGAAAACAAAACTTAAATAATAGTAATTGAGCATCCCTGCTCTCACGTGAAAAAGAATAAAGTGTCAGTTTAGGAATACAATATCTATTTGTGTCTTTAAAAGTATGAACAGTAAGTATCGTAAGTTTTGTAACTATCGTGTTGTATTAAATAACAGTTTTTTAAAAGTATGAAAAAGTTCAACAGAACCCAAATTCTAGATACAACTGTAATGCAAAAATTTTGCTACGGAGAGAAGAATAGCCTAAATTACTAGAATAGTAACAAGGAATTGAGCTATAATCGTAGCCTTTTCCTTCGGCGGGGGTTATCCCGAATGAACACAACTTTATATACTTCTCCTTGCCAAGTTCTAAAGATAAAGTTCCTTGGCTGGAAGATCTGCAGGACACCTTCAACCCCCTCCTTCATTCCATACATTTCTCATTACCCAATTTCACCTTAATGAAACGCCATACTGAGAAAACACTGTCCTGTCCCGAATTTCTATTCCTGTAATTAGCAGTCACGTACTCACGTCGCGCGCACGGTGAATTCATTCAACGATCTAGTACAATGTTGACTAACTGAGAAAATTAGGAAAATCAGTATAAAAATCATCAACCTTTTGCGGTAAGTTTGTTACAAAGGTTCCTCACGTTAATTAGAAATATTTGAGATAAGTGCAACGCGGGACATTTTCAAACAAATTTCACTGCTTTGATAGGGACCGAGTTTGAAGCAAAGTGCAGCCTTGATGTGACGAACTCTTCCCTGAAATTTTATCCGGAAATGAAGTTTGAGTGGCAAGGTGAGATAACATCGAAAAAATAAGGAAAAAGATATAGTTATCAGTGCAGTAAACATTCTTTATATCCAACTCTTGAAGTACAGCTAAATAGATGCACGTTAAATTTAAATTTCAAAAACGTAGCAAAGTCCTCTTACTCATGCAACAGAGTAGTCTTTTTTGTTGCATTTAATTCAAGACGACCAATTCCTTTAGTGTTGTCCGACGTAAATTCACAAAAGACGGACAATGAGTGCATGAAGTTTGGCACTGAGTATGACTTGGTTACCTTACCATTCGCCCTAACCTTTTTTCCTCCCGCCATATTGAAAACCTCCCCTAAACCATCGCTTCAATCGCTTCCTTGGCTAGTTCCATTTCTCCTTAGTGGTTATATAATTAATTTGTCCATTTGTTCGTCTGACGCGAATTAAGGTCGGACTTGTTCATCTGGACGGACAAATCTTCTTCTTAAACGAACAAGTTTCAGACGACTACGTCCGGTTCGTCTAAAAATGGGTTCTTCTCGTTTCACATCAGACGATTTGTTCGTTTACTAGTGTACATTACGGAAAGTTCTGCTTAGGTGCATAGCTGAGGATTGAAATTAAAAGAACTTTTCCGTTTGAGAGTCCATCATACTATACGCGCCAATGCCGTCCTTCGATGAGTTCCCATGACATCATGGAATTACACAAGATAAGGGAAACCTACTACCGATTCCAAATAGCCAGCTTTTGAAAAACTTTTATATTCATGCCTTGTACTCTACTTTTCCTGTATTCTTTCCTCTTTGTACTTACCATATTTCATGTTCATGTATATTTCATAGGAGGAAATCCACCAAAGGATCGCCAGGGCAAACGCAACGACCTCATCACGATGCCCAAGACAATGTTTATCTTTATGTGTGTCTCGGGGAGCTTGGGAATTTGCTTGGCCTTTGCTTTCTTATGTTTTAATATCAGAAACAGGAACAGGAGGTATCTTGTTTAATTTATATAATAGCTGGAGCCCATAGCCAGGAGCCTACGACTCCAGTACTAGCTAAGGTAAAGTGTATGGAGCGTTTTCACTCACATGACCAGCAGCCATATTGGATTACTGAAACAAAAGAACGTATTTGCATAAAAATAGAGTTCAAATCGCAGAGGATTAGTTTGGTACACCATCATGGCCGCCATTCCTTTGTTTTGGAACACCAACATGGTCGCCGTGACGTCATGTGAAAACGCTCTATATTTAAGCTTCGGCTTGCACGAGTGACCACTGATTCTCAATCCCATGGGTGACTTGTGATTAGCTGGAAGGTCTGGTTTCGCGGGATAATCAATCTCCACATCTGCAATGAAGTTGTACGCTCCTAGTCATGGGTTCCTTTTGAATAAGTCAATCATAAATATATACAGGAGTCTTAAGAGCAGTTTTCTTTATGTTTCTCACAAAGAGAGTTTCATGCCTGACTTAAAACCAGCTTGAAGTTAATGTACACAATAACTGTAGCTTGAATCTATTATAATTGTTATTGTCATTCTTATTTTTTAATTAAAGACTACTGGTGATTCTTTTCTCTCCTAAAGGCTTATTAAAATGTCAAGTCCGAATCTGAACAATGCCACCATTGTGGGATGCATTCTGTCTTACATTTCTGCCATTCTTTATGCATTCGATGGAAATCATGTCACAGATCAGCTTTGCAAGGTGAGTCGCTACTTGTAGCATCGTGTCCTTATACACATAGTCGTCTTGACATTCGTACTGGAAGAAGTCGATCGAATAGGGAAATCTTAGTTTCCATTTTTGTCTTATTAGCGCGAGGCTGTCGTTTTATAATCAGTTAGGCAAGAATAAAGAACCATTGACATTCAATTGCATAATGAGCTTTCTCTGAAAATTTGAACGCGATATACCAGATCCTCTATGAGCAAAGATGCTTCGAAAATTCGAAATTGTGCAAAGAATGTATTGAATTAATACCGCTTTTGCCACCCAAGAATTTATCAGTTCTTAATGACGGTGCCTACTGTTGTTGTTGTTGTTGTTGTTGTTGTTGTTTTAAGATTTTTACAAATATTGTTCATGAATTATCTTTGAAAAATGCGTGGTTACCCCCAATTTTCTTTTTCGATTTGCATAACACTTGTCAAGATCTACATTTCCCGCATAATCATAGACCTTTGAATTAGTAGGCACCGTACTTAATGACTAAATAACTGGCTCGTTATCAAAGCTGAAAGGCTTAAAATTGGAGATGAACCAAGTTTAACAAATGCTAGATCTTTTACCTTTTGAAGTCAATTTGTAAGTAGCGTGGTGCATCCAGTGAGCAAACTCGTATGTAAATGAAACGAAATAGAAACAATGAAATCACCAAAATTTCTCTTATGATTATTTGATCTAATATACAGCTTCCTACATTTTTGGGGGATGAAAGAGCTTACACCAAACTAAATGGATTGTTTCGAGCTATTGTTGCCAATTAGTACCATGTGGTATTTCAATCCTTACAGCATGACAGGACGTTCGTCATGCATCTGTACCCACCATCCCTAACCAAATTGTTTTCCTTGTCCATTTTTGAAAACCTTTTTGTGACGTAAATATCACAGTCACTATTACTGCTTTCCTCAGGCCCCTCCTGAAAATGGCGAAATATGCCGGGTCGCTGCATGGGTTTTTGTATTGGTTTCTTCCTGGGTAAGGTTGGGAAAGGGGGTATTCCTAACCTTTTATTGAGGTGAGGGCAAAAACAACAAACAAAGTTAACAAACCTTTTTTTCAAGAATTGAAAATTATTAGTGCTATCGACCATCCGAAAAAGCCTCGGCTTGTGTCATCTGCTAAGGCATTCGGTTTTGGCTTGCTCATCGAGTAATCAAGTTGTCCGAGGTGGGGTTTCTTATTTCAGATTTTAGCCAAACAAAGTAATTTTCTGAAAAAGCCACAGAGTCCTTTAACCGTACCGCCCTTTTGTTGACAAAGGTGTTAATATGACCAATAGTGTACACTTATCCTTCATTCAAAGAAATCATTTTCAATTTTTTTTTTCTTTCTTTTCTTTGTAGGCCAGGGTTTCTACTCTCTGTTTTGGATTTACGATTGCCTTTGGTCCCTTGTTTTCAAAAACATGGCGCGTTCACAAAATCACAAGAATAATGAGCGCAAAGAAGATGGTTAGACTTTTTTCCTTGCTTCTTTTCTTTTATATTTACATTTCACTTTTTCAATGGTTTATGTTTCCTTACACGTTGGCCACGATATTATTCCTGTTTGATCGCAAAGTAAAGGTGCTTTCGAGTGACCGTTATTCCGGAATAGGAATACATACATGGAATATAGAAGCTAGAACCCTTGGTTTTCACGGAGATTCACATTAAAACTTTAAACATATCTTTCCTTGTTTCTTCTAAACGCCAGACATAGTCCGTTTTAAATCATCATTCCACGTATTCTTATATATCGGAATATGGTCAATCGAACACACGCTAACTGTGCGAGATTATTAATATCTTGGGTTTCTTTTCATCGCCGAAGAAGTAACTTGAAGGTATAATGTAATAGAGAGATTTAGGACGACATGCCGCTGCTCACTCAGTTCTAACATTTCTTTCTCTTTTAAGAAATAATTAAGGAAATGAAACAGGTTTCTTTGACTTTTGACAAAATGGATATATCAGCCTGACGTTTGCCATAAAGCGATGTCAGTTTTTTATATGACAAGGAATTCTCAGGCTAAACGGATCACTCTGGCTGGTTTTTGGTCGAGATTTTACCGTACGAACCATCACTATCACTCGTTTCCGTATTTTTTCCCTCTGCCGGGAAATTCAAGTTGGCCCTCGGTCGTTTTTCTACCGGGACCTCTCTGGGCTCGGTACGTACTGCCACGACCTCGGGCCGGTAGCTAGCTTAAGCAACGACAACGGCGACGGCAACGAAAAAGTCATCTTAAAATATGTATTCGCGTAATTTTAATCGCTTGGTGACTATTTCAACAAGGGTGTGGTAGTTCCTCAAAAATGACACTCGTCGGAACGGCACTTAATTTAGGGGAGAAAATGAACATTTATCCTCAAGTGCTGACGTTCTTCATAAAACCTCAAATTTGGCTATTTCACGTTGCTGTTTTGCTAACGATGTGAAAGAAAGAAGGGCGTGCAAAGCTATTCTTTTTGCACACTAAATCTCTGATGTTCTTGTTCTCGTCGCCGTTGTCATTGCTTGAGGCCCCAAGTATTCCCCACTACGGCCCTCGCACTCGGTTAATAAGAGATTATTATTATATACTCAACAGAATATCGGATTCGTTAATGACGAATGCATAAATAGGTTATAGAGTGCAATACGGAAGTTGCTGTGGAAACACAGCAATTGAATAATTTTGTTGAATGGTATAATAAATTAAAAATCGTATGAACTTGCTGGTGCATTTCGTGATTTATGGTCACTCGTCATGTTTTGAAAGTTCTCAAATTGGACTCGCCTACGGCTCGTGCAATTTTAGAACTTTCAACACTTCACTCTTACCCATAAATCACGAAATGCATATGATTTCCTGTACTAATACCGCGTGCGCTGAGAGGAAGATGGTCAGGTGACCGGAGTTTTGATCGATATTAGCTCATTTTGCATTTAATACAGAACAGTGAAAACCCCGTATAAATTGACAGCTTACTAAAATAGAAATAGCCTTGAGTAAAATTCGCAACGACAGGAAATTTGTGAACGACAAATATTATAATGGCTTTTTCAATGAGCAATTTATTATTCTAAACTGCCCGTCTTGTTTTGATTAAGGCCATCAGAGATGTACACCTTTTTGGAGTTGTTGGTGTCCTACTCGCCCTGGATATGGTAATCCTTTTGACCTGGAATTTTCTGGATCCTTTAAAAAGGAAAATGACCTTTCTTGCCAGCTATGTAAGTATCATTTTAGAGTGTTCTTTAAAAGCACCCAGTTTCAGCGATCATGAGATTGGGAAAAATTACCAGATTTTTTTTCTAGCAAACAGTTCAATATACGTTCCTTCGATCCTACGCTTTGTTTGACCGAGCAACCATTTTCAAGTTTTCAAGCTAAAAGTTGAAAGAATAACCTTTATCTTGGTGGCTATTCGCCATAATTTTGACTTCAGAGACTGTCGAAGCTAATATCGTGATTTCGATTGCTATGTTTAGTCATTGCCGGGAATAACGTTTGCGCTACTTTTTCAACCAATAACATGCAACTCCATAAGCAATGGTGGCTTGCACGTGTTTATTTTTGGGCGACCTCGAATTGTGATTGGCTTATCGCGACATGCAGATGCGTCTGTTGAAGCTGTCTAGAGTAATTACTTTGAAGTGAAAGTTAGGAAATTGATTGCAGTTAAATAAGAAGAAAACCAGGCTTGAAAGGGACCCAAACCCATGACTATTCGATTGCGGTAAATTTGCTCTACTGGCTGAGCTATCAAATCAGCTCCAAGCCGAAACTTTTCGACTTCAGCTTCTGTCCTGTAAGGGGTGAATGAAATTATTTCAGAGTGATATGTAATATAACATCATTTATGTCAACTGCGGAATCGAAATGGTATGTAAGTTAGACATTAAAATCTGTAATTACTTTCGTTAAAGTTTTACATGCTATCGAAAACTGCAGCTCTATCCTACGTACCAATCGCTCAATAATGGTATGTACTAACATACCATGCCAAGCACATCTATACAAGGAAATT
>NC_090871.1:23185585-23195585 GCF_036669935.1 Montipora foliosa | reverse complement strand
ATCAGGAATAAAAAATACCATGATTTTTATTTTTATTTTGACTGACTGAAACACTTGTTCTTCTACAGATTGCAGCTCTTGGGAAGTGTGACAGTAAGGACCCCAAAATCGGTGTTCGCACCTTTGCTTCGTTAGAACACTACTCCGCGGCTGACCTCGCTAATTGTACCACATCTACTTTCGATAAAGAGAAGGAAATGAAACAGCTGAAAGCCTTGTTAAAAGTGGTAAGCAATAACGAAAACATTAGGAACCTTTAGATCAAAAGACGTCTACGAGGACGAGTTTTTCGTACTGAGCATGCGCATAAGGTTTGGAGGCCGACATTTTTCAAAGTGCGCGTGCTCAGAACAGAAAACTCGTACTCGTAGTCCTCCTCGATCCTCCGATCTAAAGGTCCCCATTATTATCTGACTACGCGTTCGAGTAGTAATTAAAAGTTTTCCACTTCCTTGGCTGTTGTGCCTGAAGCTCTTACATATAAGAACAGGGAAGCTTAAAGATCAAAAAATCAACATTAATGTTCCCAGCTAAAGGCCCGGGAAAACGGTCTCAACATTTACTTCAACATCCGTTTGATTTTCTTTAAACGTGTTGACTGCTGGGGTGGCAAAACGGTTTAAAAACATATCTTCAACAGTTGATTCAACAAAGCTTCACCACAGGCCTGGCATTCAGTCCCAGGCTGTAGCCGCGGTTGTTACTATGGACATGAACTTGTTTCTATGGATACGGACATGGATACGTCATCGAGAGACCGATTAGTGCGCACGCGCATTCCCAACAATGTTGAAAGTGGGGAGCACAAGGCTTCCACTTTATTCAACATTCGCGATAACAAAAAAGATGTTAAATGGTTGTTGAAGCAAAGTTTAAAGATTTTTTAATTCATTCAACTTCAACTAAACATGTTTTAATTCGGTTGAAAGGGGGAAGCAAACAGTTTCGACATCGCTGTTGAAGCAAATGTTGCAGCCTCAGGCTTTGCCCCGGAGACTTTTGTTCCATTAGGTCTGGGTGTTTTAGACCGGTAATACTAACATATTTTTCTTTTCTCGACACAGCTTCAAATGGAAAAAGAGAAAAGAATAGAAAATGATAGTGCTTACGCTACGAAACTTTGAAAAGGTTTCTCGACAAGACCACACTTCTCTGGGACAAGTGGTTTCAATGAATCAATATGGATTAATTTGAGATGACAAGAAGCAAGTTTAGCACACTTTGGCAGTGGACGCTGCGTGAAATGATTGCTTATGCTTATGAATTTATTTATTTCTCTTTTCTCCTTTTGCCACTTGAACAATTCTTTTTGCATCAGTTTTCTGTCGCCCTAAGTTCCCCGTGGTTATATAGAATGCGGCCAAATCTCACTCTCCTCGAAGCTCTTTTCTCCTACGAGAACTCTTCGGTGCTGCACAGACTATTTATAGGACGGGCAACCCTGGTTTAGCCAGGCAGCCTTTCTTATAAGTAGCCTGTTCCAATCACCTATAGTGTGACCCAGAATCACTGTTAACAACGTTTGTACTTCTGCGAATAGGATAGAGTGCAAGTTTTCGATTCAAAGGAGGAAACGGAATCTTCAGAGCTCTTTGGTCGTACGGTTACTTTCACTTCACTTCTCTTCACTGCATTTTGACAAAATTTCAATACAGTCAAACCTCCACTAAGGGACACCTCCTGTAAGGGGACACCTCCCGATTGCGGACACCAAACCGCGGCCCCGCCAATTTCACTATATATTTAACCTCCCGTAAGCGGACACCGGCACCTATTTGGGGTCCACAGGGTCTAAGAAAAAATTTCCTCTCGTAAGCAGGCAGTAAACAATACCAAGAACATTTCTAACGAAATGGGTTTAATTTTAATGGTTTAATCACGCAATGTCCTACACAAAGCATAGTCATTCTGATTACAATTGGGTTTTTTATTTTTTATTACAGTACATCAAAGTTTTCCCTCTCTAACTTTTCTTCAAACCAGTCGCACGAAAGTTTGTCTCCTTGAAATTTAAACTCGCAAGGCAATTCCATCCCATATCCTGCTCTTCTTGTTATCCGCTTTCTCGTAATAAGAACTGTTGCTGAGTTAAACACACTCTTCAGGAACTTCGTTACCCAATCGCAAACATATTCTAATGAACAAATGGCATCTTATACAAAACCAACCCTTAATTAATGAAATCTTTAAAAACCCTCCCCGAATTTCATATAGAAAACGGAAATCTTTGAATGATGTACTTGTTAGAACAAAGCTCTAGTGTCTTTGACTACACCTTGAAACTACACCTTGAAACACAATGGGCCTTTTTCGATATATTAAAATTCAGCTTAAAGGAGAGGTTTAGAGAACAAAAACAAAGAGAAGTGGATGGCATGCAAGTATTTTTCACATTTATTCCAACGTGTTAATTGCTTTTGTCCTCACTGCCTCACTATCAAGCTGAATATTTGATATATCAAAAATGGCTTATTACAAGTTGTCTTAATTAAATGCTTTAAAAGACTTGTTGTGGTGTATTTTATGCCCTCAAGAGAAAATGAGGGGACAGAGAGAGAGGCTCCCGGTCCAGCCCTTGGAATATGTCATGTCCACGAAAGTGATTTTTAGACGAGCAGAAGTCTTTGTTCTAGAGGAAGTTTGTCTTCCGATACGTCCGCATACAGGCCAACCTCGGTCTGATGTTTGATAGAAAATAAATATTCATCAGCCTTCCACGTGCGCCGCCAAGAACCTGTGAGCGAGGCAAGACTGCATGCGGACATCTCGGACAGACTTCCGCTATAACAAAGACTTCCGCTAGTCTAAAAATAACTTTCGTGGACATGACATATCCCGGCCAACGCCCTGAGCCTCCCTCTCATTTTCTCTTGAAGCCCGCTGCTGCATCTTTGTTTGCACCATGCATCTCCACACTGCGCACAACATTGGGACTTCCGAGATGGCGTGATTTTACGCTGGCCATCTGAAGAGAGGTAACAAAGGCCGTTTTTGCTTTTCAAGAGCTTTTAAGTGCAATCATGATAACTCTTCTCGGTTAAGATGGTGTTGTTTTGGAACTAGCCCCAGTCCTTTTGCGAAAAATGACCATTTTGAAGCTGAAATTGCCCATTTGCCATCCATCGTGTTGCGAAGAAACGAGCACATCGAAGACACTGTAACACGGAAAACATATTTTAAGGAGAAAAAAAGTTGGATAGTAGAAGTTGTAGTATTTACCTATAAATGACGTGAAACTGCATTTAATTTGGAACCTGAAACTGAGTGCAAGGTGATGACTGTAGCGGTCCAATTTCTTTACATTTCTTTTCAAGATTGAGCGATTTGAAATCACTTTACTTAAAGATTATAGCCCGGACAAACAAACAGGTTCAAGTTTTCAGTAATATTCAGTAGCTTTTGCTGCATAACAACAATTGTTCCGGTTGATCTAGTTTCGAACGCTTTTCCCAAAATTCGGGAGAAAACATTTAGAATAAAGCGCATACAGTACGAAAACAAGCTCGGTGACCCCATCTTTTTGTTGCATTTTTTAAAAATTTTTAATGTCCTGTGTATGAACATCAATTGTGCCAAGTTTGAAAACAATCTGGATAGTACGTCATTTTCATGGGAATTGCCTTAAAAAGTGATTTCAGAGAGGAAGGGAGGGACAGGAAAAAAAATAATAAGTTATTTACCAGCTAAGGGTCGGTCCGTATAGTGAGGTCTTTTTTAAGACCGAGGTCACAGTTTTTCGCTATACAGACCTCCCAGCTGGCAAATAGCATATATTTATTGACGATAACTCTTACAATGATGCAGTGAAGTGGTTGGAAACACGTAATGAAGACATAAAGGACAGAACAATTATTAAAAGAAATGGATGGAAACTTCAAGGTGGCAAATTTATCCCACAACGGACAAGAAATTGTTCAAAAATGTCAGCTACACCAAGTTCTTTGCCAAGCCCATGCACTTGAAGAAGAAGTAATACAACTCTTTTTGTCACTCTGCTTAGCACGAAGAACAAAAGTCGATCACCAGCAGACAAAAACATCTCGTTCTAGTCCCTATTCAAGCAGGAGGATTCCGAACACATGCATTTGCAAATGACCGTAATGAACCTTAGAAACTTACTATCTACGTCCATGTTCATGTCATCGCAAACACAACCGGATTCTCCACATGACTGATCATTTCACGAAATATTTGTGCTTTATCCATTGAAAAATAAGCGAACACAAGGTGTATTTGGATTCCCTCAGAAAAAATACACACGACTGACAATGGGCGGGAATTTAAGAATTCTCTGATGTCCCAATTCTGCAAGAACGTTAACAGCGGCATCACTCAACTTTAAACCATAAATTCAAGGTTTGGTAGAAAGGAACAATCAAACAGTAAAGCAAAACACCAGAAATATCTTAAAAGAAAAGAAACAAAGTCCAAATCATTGGGGTCAGGTACTAGGGGAAGCTGCTTACAAAAAAGGAACATGAAGCAACAAAACAAATACGTGCACCCTATGAATTGGTATTTGGCATACCACCGTGGAAAGAAACCAAAACTACCCCAGATAAAAAACACGATCAACATTCTACCACGTAAGAAGAAGAAGAAGAAGAAGAAGAAGAAGAATGTGAAGATGTGGATGCCCAAACAAACAAAGATGTAGAGAAACAACAGAAAAGTCTTTAGTTAAAGGTTAACCAAAACATTTGACAACCTTCAGTTGACATCGAAGTGCAACAAGATAAAGGTGAACAGAGTGCTGAACAGAATATTGCTGGAAAACCTGCACCTAAACGTGCTTGTTATTCACCTATCATGCCAACAAAGGAGGTAAGGACATCTCAACACGAAAAAGCAAGAAAAATACATAGAGAAGACAACAACAAAATGACAACAAGCAAACCCAATACTGTTTCATTCCAAGTCAACAACTTCGTCAAAATAAAAATTAATAAAGTGTGCAAAAGTCCATTACACCCAAACACATTTCTTGGTAAAGTAATAGAAAAAGAACATGGATTTATGAAAGTTGTAACCAAATTTGGAATTTGCAACAAACAGACTGCAAATTACTCAAGACATGAATGTGTCATTAGACACAACTAAAACAATAAGCTTCCCTACCGCATTCAAAAAAGCACTCGACCAGTGACACATGTACAAGAGGTGCAAAAACAAGGAAATCACGACTTTATTGCATCAGTTTTCATCTGAATACAGGTAATGACTGTTAAATAAATGTTACAAACTTTGTGGACTACCAAAAAAATTGAATTTGATTGTTCAAGTATTTATAATCGCAAAGAGGTTTTATACTGAACTACATCTGTACAACTGCACATCATTTAATAATCTACCCTATAAAAAAAGACAATTTTCTGATGCCTTTTTCCTTTCAAAAACCAGAAAAATCACGTAAAGGTAATTCTTATTGAACAAGGTTCTGTTTTTCTGCTGCTTTGAGATAAAAAAAAAAAGCAGAATTGGTTATCATGCAAACAGTATGCCTCACCCCAGCCTTAATGCTAACCATTTAAAATCAGTGCTTAGACTTAATAACAACCAAAGTCGTTTTATAGACTAACTGGATGAAAAACGTATGCTAACCACATGCCCTTACTTCCAGTACCGATTTACTTACTAATATACACGTACTCGCTAACAATTGACGAACTTTTTGTTGATGTTTCCTACTTTCAATTCCAACCTAGTTTAATGCATCAATCAATTCCAGCGGTGCCCATCCCCCCCCCCCCCCCCCCCCAGGCAACCACGGGGCATTTGCCTAAGGTGTCAGTCCCGGGGGTGGGGCATTCGCAATTTTATCGTGGCCCGGGGACTGGGCATTAGCCTAACCCGGGGCGACCCCCGGGCGTTTGACCTGTTTTCGAATTAACATAGATTACGAAGAGTTAATCGGAAAAGACGAGGCCTTCGTTTAAGACTGGCTTGTCTGTCACGGACAAGCCAGGGTGGTTTAGTGGTCATCAACCGTGCCTCCCACCTCTGCGACCCAGGTTCAACTATGGCTCAGATCGTATGTGGGCTGAGTTTCAGTCGATCTCAATCTGACTCCGAGGGTTTTTCTCCGGGTACTCCGGTTTTCCTCCCTCATCAAAATCGACTCCCGGCCTATTCCATCAGGCTGTGGTGCTGTGCTCCGAGGTCATACATGGGTCGTATTCAGGGGCCGAGCGCCTAGCCGGCAGCACAGCTCCTTCGGCCCGACCTCGTTGAGCTGAACCCTTAGTAATTCAGTCTCCGACTGCGAGAAAGGGCGATTAGCAGGTCAGATATTATTATTATTATTATTATTATTATTATTATTATTATTATTATTATAAAAACTTATGTACGATTTTAAAGGTATGTTTACTCAATTTTAGGTATTTCTTCATTTATACTTGTAAGCATATGAATATATAAAAGAGGCAAAGTGAACTAATATCACAAAACAATCATTGACGTGGAGACTGCATAAACACATAAACACTACGCAACTAACACGTACTGTTGTCCTTTAAGTCTTCAATACCGTTGCATAAAAATACTGAACAGTTGACCGTTTTATTCACTGATTAAAAAAAAAATGCAGAAGTGTTGGAAGGCGAAGATCCCGGGGGCGGGGCATTTGCCCTCTTTCTTCGTCCCCACCCCGGGGCATTTAGAGAGCTTATGTGTCCCACCCCGGGAAATTTGCCCATTTAAAAAAAAAATGCTAATGCCCGGGGGTTAGCCCGGGAGGGGGGGATGGGCACTGCTGGAATTGACTGATGCATAAAATAAAAATGACCTAGATTGAGATTATCACAACCTGAATTTCAAATTTACCTGTAACATATACACAAACCATGGAAGCCCGCAGGTAGCATGGCTATTCTAGGCAGGCTACAAAGTCTACGGTAAATATTACCAGTTCTGGGTTTCTACAAAAATAAAAATAAACAATACCTAACACTTAAACGGCAATTATTATGCAAATAATTTCAGAACAGAAAAATAAATTTAGTTTCATCAACTGTTTAAATGACAGAAACAAAAGCATGATACTTAGTTGACAAGAGGAAAAAGGTTTAGAGAAAATAATGTAGGATTTAGTCAAATACTTGAATGATCAATATAGAGCAAGTCAACATTCATCTCCTCAGTCCTTAAAGCTACGGTAATACGAGCAACAAAAACATCCAACTTGTCTCGCTGCGAAAACTAGTCGGAAAGCGATGTTACACGTTTTACATCCGACGCACAACCTGTCTCGTAACAAAAAAAAATTTCTTGCAAGTTGCTGCAGCGTGTTGCAGAAAGTAGAGGTCCGTTCTACTTTCTGCAACAAAATCTCCAAAATGCTGCCCGTTTTATCACTCCAAGGCAACTGTGACATGTTTCGCAACAAAATCACTTTTCTGGCGATCTTGATTGTTTTCATAGATAACTTAAGCTTACGCGACTTCGTCGTAGCTGGCCAATTAGAGAGAGACCTGAAATCACGCAACTTGCAACACAATTTTTTGTTGCGAGACAGGTTGTGCGTGGGATGTAAAACGCGCAACATCGCTTTTCGACTAGTTTCACTGTGGCCAGACAAGTTGGACGTTTGAGCTTCATCTTTCGAAAATTCACCAAGAAAGGCTATCTTGAAATCCGCGATAAAGCTTTCTAAACATAATCGATGCATGAAACCCGACTAAAGGAATTCGAAGCAACTTGAGTCTATTCGAATCTACCAATAAGTGCAACGCGACCGTTGGCTTGCCAACGATTTTATGGTGAGACAGATTTTATGGTGAGACTTTATGGTGAGATTTTATGGTGAGACTTTTGCTGGTATGGCGTCAGTTGCAGGTTGAACAAGATGAGGTGGTCGGTGTTGCCTGCCTTGTCAATTTTCTTGACTCTCTAACTGGCGGTCGAGAAAAGATCTCGCAAAATAACGCCTAAACGTGCTCGGAACGACCAAAAACATAACATGACACAGCAGTCGGTTGACACTTTGTTTGATAAGTACAGTAAAGTAAAATCCTTTATAATGAAATATAGGAAATTAATTATTTACTTTATCGCAAATCTGATTTCCCTAAATATCGGAATAGATTTTGCCTTTGAATAAAATTGTTTAAAAATACAAGAATCATTCAAATATTCTGAAACACAGTTCCACAGTACAGCTCCTCTGTAACAAACATAATTTTTCATGAAATAAGTAGAAAATCGTGGAACGACGGCCTTATTATGTCCTCTTAAGTTATACGGACTATTATGCCATACAACGAAATCATTGCGGGCATATTATCGCTGGCTATGTTATAGAATAGTCTGACAAGACTTCGTTTATAAACATCATAAATCGAGTTCCATTGTGTGAGTTTCATATTAACTTGTGCTGATGGTGTGTCTCGCGGCAAATTAAAAATTAGCCTTCCGGTAAGACAGTGCAGAGCTTGCAGGGATTTGATATAATCTACAATACTCGTTACATTTGTTGGAACACCCATCCCCGATTCCCCCTTCCTCCAATGTTGATTTCCACAACTACTAGTAGTCGCCCGAAAAATTCTCACACAACATTGAATTCGGGGAAGGGGGATGTGGTATAAGCTACGATCTTGTAACACGATGATTCTGATCATTCGCTAAGTGTTCCAACTAACTATGTCTAGTATTGTAGGTTGTTACAGTTCCCCCAGATAGCGATGCCGTATGTCACTGAAGGGAGAATCACCTTAAAGTATTTGCTTATTTTATCTTTAATATGGTGGTAACCAGCTCGAAAGCCACCTAGCACCTATCTTTTTTGTTATCTTTTTGCTTTTATGTATTATATTGATTTTTCATGACCGGTAAGTGCTAATATAGTATTAACTATGTTGTAATGGATGTAAATAGTGCATAATAAAGAATTGAGTTGAAATTGAATTTCAAACTTTATTGCCGAGCAAAACGCAACCGCCGTAGTGTATTTATCCTACGACAGATCGATAACACCACTACCGACAGAGGGTGGTCTGGCTCTGGTTTGATGGATAACTGTGTCCCAAGCTGGTGAAGTTCAGAGGGGATACTATTCCATACCCATGGTATACAGACCATGAATGAGTGTTCTGTCCTTTCTCTCTCGCTCGCATGCCACCATTATAAACGAGTAACCGTCCGAAGAGAGAAAAAGAGAGGAAAGCAAAGCAGCATCAAAACAAACAGACACAAATTGAGTTCTTCCTTTATTAGATTTCTAGCCAATTCTAACCACTGTCATTTTGTAATTATGATATTGTAAAGAGAAGTTTTCAATTGAACGTCGTTAAACCGATACTTGGTATTTTAGCCAATCACTGTTGAGGCGGAAAGTAAAACGCCAACTAGCGCAGGGAAATGACCTGATTGGCTATAAGAATGAGGTACGTGATCCGACATTAAGCCCTGGTCAAACGGAGCGTGATAGTCGATGATAGTAGATTCTCTCCAAACTATCATCAACTATCACCAACTATCGTTCAAGTGGTCAAACGGCCAAAGAAGTTCATGATAGTTGACGATAGTTCACTGGCAGTCGCGCAAGCAAAGTCACGAGAGAAGCGAGTTCCAAGCTCTTTCCGCGTAAAAATGTGAACATTAAATGGCCTCCCGTAAGACAAACTTGTTAAAGTATGAATTTTTCGCGACGAAAGAGAGCGGCAACATGTTTTCTGACCGCTATCGGACCAGTGATTACCAAAACAGCTGACCGAAAAACTATCATGAACTATCGTACGCGTGGTCAAACGAGGAAAACTATCATGGACTATCATGAAGAATTTGAACAAGCTCAAACTGAATGATAGTTGATGATAGTCGATGATAGTGCATGATAGTTGGTGGTCAAACGGAAGCTCGCGCTCAACTATCATCGACTATCATCGACTATCATGAGCCGTTTGACCAGGGCTTTACTTTGTACGCTCAATTGTAAACTCATATAAATGTATATAGATATAAGGTGTACTTTGTTTTGGTTTCATTTAGCCCTGTACCT
>NC_090871.1:23168085-23180585 GCF_036669935.1 Montipora foliosa | reverse complement strand
GAATGAGTTTTTGATGAGAAGCGTAAACCAAATACCCGGAGAAAAACTACTTGGAGCAAAGAAGAGACATAACAAACGCATTGGCACAATCGCCATTTCCCCCATCCCATAATGAAACATGCTTTGGGGGTTCTTTACATAAAACAAGACAAGTTCTTTATTCTTGGCACTGTATTATGCTTCAGTGAACTGGATATCCATTGTCTTAATGCAAATAACCCCCCAAAATGAACTGTATTATGGGACTGGTGAAAATAGCGAATTGGTGAAAGGAGAGTGCTCTCACTAGTGTTCCAACCGTATGTGGAAAGTTTTAGTTAAAAAGTGACATTTTTTTAGCGTGGGCAAACGAAAGAGCAAAAGAAATATTGCTGACATTGTGGTCAAGTGCTGAAGTAGGGAAAATAAACATGTAAGTAACTCTCAATCAGGTCAGGACAAAACGGAAAAAAAAACACTGATCACTGTTTTCTTTATCTGATGAAACAAATTCATTCCATATTGCCGATCGTCAGTTCAGGTAGAACATCATGCCGTGACCAACTTGTCCATGGATGGCATGCCACTTTTTTTCGCAATCACAAAGGTTCAAAGTGGACGAAGTGTGCGATGTATTACTGAACCGATGCACGGCAACATGAAGTCCTTTTGCTAAATTAATTCAGATTTGTGTGATCAGAACAATTAAAAACTAAAGAGCAACATTACCAATGCCTCAAGTTTTCTTCCCGAATCTTGCACCGCAGCTGCTGCTGAGGCGTAATCGTCCGTGACCTGAATGCTTGGTGGATCTGCGGGAGGCTGTTTGACTTTTACAGGCGTGGCGTATATATCACCGCTCCCGTTGTTAGCCACAGAAACGGGCTGTTGACTGTTTCCTTTATTGCCGGCCTTTTCAACTGCAGAGCTTGCTTCATTATTTGCGGCTTTTCCTCTTGCGTGACATTCAAAGGCAATCTTGAAGGCATCGGCAATAGTCAACGCCATGGCCTGTGCCTGGAGACCAGACAAGAGGTCCAGAATTGTATTGTACCACTAGCAATCACGTTTTCCTTTATGAAAATCTGGTAGTATAAACTGAATTGATAAAAGTAAATTGACAGCGGGAGAGAGGGTTAGCGGCTCTTCGTTGCCTCGCCTTGACGAAGGATTCGCTTGAAACGTCAGATTTTCAATCAAGTTACTTTTCCCAGCTCTGTTAGTACCGATAAATTTAAAACACCGACGCAGCATTACACTTTATCTAGAAACTAACCCTCTTAATTTTTTCGCTTGGTGCGTCGGGCGCAACAATAATAATGCATACGCGAGAAAAAAATGCCCATATTGAAGAGAGCGAGAGCAAACGTTCTTCATCACCTTTCCTTCACAAGTAACAAGTGAAGGAATAAAGGAAAAGAGCGTCGGTCAGTGGTTATGGTACTTAATTTGAGCTCGATTTCGATCCACTGACTTTGCAAGGTTCTGAATTCAACTCGTGCGCGCTCCATCACTTGACACATTGCTGCTTCTACATCTTCGTATGGCCGGCTAATAAGTTTCAAGCTCTTAACACAACTAAAAAATCACAGAGTTAATTGAATAGAGGTTACTGTGAAGTGCTAGATTTACCCTCTATTCAATTAACTCTGTTTAAAATATAAGTGCTACACGGCCAACGTTTGTATAAACGTAACCTTTCCTTGTATGAAAAATCACAGATTCCTTACTTAAAGGCTTGAAATTGAGAAAGCCAAGAACTTGAGGCAAAGTAAAACTTCACGGCTTGGAATTCCGATCTTAAACCCAATCCCCCAAACACAAACCCCCTCCCCCCCCCTCTCGTCCCCTCCTCCCACCCAAACCAAAACACTTCTTTAAAATAGTAAGCGAGTAGCGAGCTGTATAGTGTTCAGGAAACGCGTTCGTCATATGCTAACTGTAAACAGCATCCACCGTTCAAATTAAACTACAGGGAAGATATCTGTACACAAACATTGCTTTTTGTTATTCAAATTTGACAGCCAATGGGGTTCTGGTTGGCACATTAATGACTATGGGTGACGTCAACGACATCTTCCCTATGGAAGTTTAAGGTGTTATGCGACCGCGGGAAGGATGGGAACCAGTTGCTCTGTGACGGACGAAAGGACAACTGACGAATCAGAGTCCTCGGCAAGAGTCGAACCTACGACCTTCGAAACATCCATAGATGCGAAATTTGTCAGCGCATCATTTTGTACAGCCCGCAGACCTGCGGGACATATTGTCCATCCAGGACCTAAAAAAATACGATCTAGCTCCCTAAGAGTTCTAGTAACTCAATGGGTAGAACATCCGACAGGTGTTACGGAGGTCGAATCCTGACATTTCTCCCGTCGCCAAGCAATGTTAATACACACTTTTCATTCCGAACGACTTGAGGTTATAACGAAGTTATTACAATAACGGGAAATAATATTGTCCTTGCGTAGGCTCCCTAATAACTCACTATCCAGAATAAAAAATACACTTCACGTTAGACATTGCAACAACCTGAACGTTGCCTGTTTTTCTTTCACGCCTTTACTTAAATGTGCACAGAGTGTACACATTCAAGATTACACGAGTAAATACTGAAATCTTTGCACACATTGAAATTGTTGGATAGTGACTTTTCCTGAGCAACTGGGGCCAGAAATGCAAGTAATCAGGTTTCATGCCAAATATTGGCATGTGCTTCCTATTTTCATCAATCAGGCAAGTATTAAGGATAGCATCATTCGTAGGTCGAGGTAAATCCAACAGTTATCTTTGATGATGAAATGAACCACATATTGAACTGTGGATATGAAATCAAGCGAAGCTATGATCCTCGCAGTTATAAACGCAATTTTAGAAATTGCGCAAAGAAGCCAGAAAAATTCAGGACTTCAACGGGGTTTGAACCCGTGACCTAGCGATACCGGTGCGACGCTCTAACCAACTGAGCTATGACGCCACTGAAGTTGAGAGCTGGTCATTTGTGGACTGTAATGTTCCCGTGATGAATGAATCAACGATGAAATGATATATGGCTTCATAGCTCAGTTGGTTAGAGCGTCGCACCGGTATCGCGATGTCACGGACATATCTCACACCAACAGAGCAGCTTTTTCTTCTTTAGGGGCACCATTATGGCCACTATGAGAATAACAACAGGTGCATTCAAGTGGTGATGTTAATTACGTAGGCTTTTTATAGTACCATTGAATCCTTGCTGCAGAGGAAAGCGTAACAGTTCAGCTCTCTTCGTCCTTGCTCACGAGAAATAAAAGCAAACACTTTGGTGTAGTAGGGATCCGCAACACAGTAAGAGATGCTGTAAACAAGAAAACTCATAGGTTAATGCAGATTATTAAATTCTTAACCTGGGATAATGCATTTCTCGTGCTCTGATTGGTTCACTCAATCTCGGTTACCAGCTCATATACCTTGGTTTGACCTTATATATGGTAAATGATTGATCTAAGTGTTGCCAAGCTAAAAGTTTTTTCGCCGGAAAGCGAAATTTCTCTCTGAAGAAAGCAAAAAAAAAAATTTTTATGGACAGCTGGGTTAAATTCCGACGTTTAGAAGTACGCGAAAAGGTAAGAAATGTTTTTGTGATGAGCCTGCGTCTGTCTGACCATAAGGTGTTAATTACACGACATCGCATCGGTTCTCATCAAGTTTTTTTGATTTCGCTCGGATTTGCTCGCTTTTTTCGCTCGCATTTCGTACTTTCTAAACTTTTGGAGTTTAAAGGAATTTAATAAACAATTATTCCATTCGCGCTTGTTGGATATGAGACTGGTTACAGCCAACTCGGCGCTACGCGCCTCGTTGGCTATTTGCCATCTCATATCCAACGTGCGCTCATGGAATAATTGTTAATTATAGCTGCTTAGGCAAGCAATCCTGGGAGGGTAGTAAAGGACAAGATGGACTGAACATGTGACTACATCAACCATACCCCACCCTAGAACGTAGCTGTTGTATTACGGCAAAGTTGTCCTTCCGCTCAAGCGAAGAAATGGCAATGATAAACAAAAGTAAATTTTATTAACCAATTTGTTTTATCCCGACTCTTACTGGAAAGGTGCAAGTTGATAATTTACTTTATTTCTACACCCTAAATGGCTAAGTTATTGTGTGCCAGCTCATAGCAAATAGGTGAAGTAGGCATGGTATATAAATCGCACACGAGCCGCTGAGGCTCACACGGCTTTTCCCGGTTTTTTCCCGGTTTCCAAGGAAACCGAACGACGATAAACCCAGGCCTCGAACCAGCGTCCTTAGCATCAGGGGTTCGGCACAGTGACTACTACACCACTGTGCCTCCACCAAAATACTGTCTTTTAGCTAATGAGCTGGTAAATGTTGGTAGAGCACTTAGGTCTGGCCGGGTTCAATGCCGGCCCGGGTGACCAATACTTAGGGTCTTTAAAGAACTGCGGAGAAGGATGAATAAACAACCTGAACTGGTTGATGCAAAATTTTTTTTCACAATAAAGCAGCTATAACACTTACCGATAAATAGGAATGTCCATTACCTTTTCCTGCAAAGTAGAGAAGCAGTCAGGCTTTGAACAAAAACACCGCATTCTAAAGCCGATGACACACGGTTCAACATCCTGCAACGTTTGTTGCTCAACAAATGTTGAACCATGTTGCACAGACGTGTTGAACGGAATAGAGCTGATCTCTATTTTCGTTCAACAACGTTCAACGTGTTGGAATGGCATATTTCAACATTCAACATGGCATAACACACTAATCAACATTTGTTGAACAACAGCTGCAGCATTTGTTGATCAGCAAATGTTGAACCGTGTATCACCGGATTAACCATCTCCAAAATCGGCATACTACAGTAATTGGGAAAAAGATCCCAGATTGAAGTTTGACACATTTGTGAAGTATTGGACCAAGGTCATAGCTTCACCTGATAAAAGGGCACACGATCCGGCCAATTCGTAAGGCGGACACTGGTTCTTCAAATTCTAATATTATTAGTTTATTTCCAAAACCAACATTTGACTTTGCGTTAATGGTTAATTTCAGTTTACAGTGTCCCCAAGTATTGTTCCAGCGCCAGAACGACTGGACACTTTAATAAAGTTCCTTTCCTTTCCTTTCCTTTTCCAATTTAATCTACAGTCGCCCAACTTCATATATTTTATCATTCCCTTTAAAGACTGCTGGCCAACGTGGCAAGCGTTCCCGTGCATGCGAAAGCAAAGCTCGAAAGAGTTCGTTTCTTCCATTCTTTGTGCCCGAAAATTGGTGTAATTAGAGGCTGATTATCGCCTCAATGCGGACAATTCGTTCGCACCGGAACCCTTGCTTCGCACGCTGAAGCACACACACAACCTTGTTTCTCACTATCTGTCGTATGCGAATGACCATCAGTTACGTCAACTCAACTTGACGTAACTTTTCCGGTCCATTAAAAAAGAAATGAGAAGGAGAAAAGGTGAAATGTGTTTTATTGTAGCGTACCTTTGTAACCATGTCTTGAATTAATAGCTTTCGGGTTGAAACAGTCACTAAAACCTTCTGAAGACTTCCACCGCCAGGATTATTTTTCGCCTTTAAAATCAATCAATCAATCAATCAATCAATCACGACTCGAGTTTTTATTGTCAAAAGCAATTACTCTACATTGGACTTTTTAAACGGTGAATTAAAGACCACTCTTTTTTTTTTCAAAATAATCAGACATCAAAAGCATGGTGATCAAATAATGCATTAATTAGTTAAAGGGGCAGTGTCACGCTATTTAAGTCAAACTTTAGAACACTAAAACACGTCTTTGCCTCGATGAAGACCTAAAAATAATGCTGTACTTTTGTTGCCAATAACCATTGAAGTGCACTGAAGCTATTCTTTGTTGTCTGCAGCCAAAGATGGAGAGAAAGGAAATGGATTGAAACGGGCCAGTTTTTTCAAGTTTGGAGACGGTGTCGTCAGAAAGTTGTCAAAAATAAAATACGAATCTCTTTGTGTCATAAACGCATTTCTTATCTAAAACAGACTTGTTAGTGGGTTGTCGGGAATGTTGTACGTGCATGCATGCGAGCTAAATTATTGTAAGTGGTTCAGCTCGTGCGTGCTGGGTAAAAATCCAAATAAAAATCTAATTTCAATTAAAATTAGATATTTACCCAGTTTTGATCCCAAAACAGCAAATTTAGAATGACAGTGCTCCTTTAAGGTGATTCAACTGAGCCAGTCTCGCCAACTTGGTAGGAATGTGTTACTGGGAGGATTAACTCTACAATACTGTTTGACGTAACGGTAACGTTATGGCATCAAGTGAAACCCAATAATTGCTTAACAATGCAATCATTAATGTGACGTAAAAAGGTTACCGTGGCAACAAAAGGGCCATCTATAAACGCCCTGTATTTTGTCTAGTTTAAACGCTTAATATCATTAACTCAAAAATTAATTTGGCGGCCGCCATTTTTTATTGCTGGAAAGTGAGTATCAGAGTGCGATGAAAATTCTCTACAAAGTTTTCTAAAATTTCTCAGGAGCTTATTCAGATTTAGCCATCTAAGATTTTGCTAATTGTGAATTGTAAGCCAGCTAAATGTCAGAGTGAGTTTCCCTACAAGTATCCTGAGGAAAACTTAAAAAAACCCACAAAGAAAGGTTAAGGTTAATGGGTTCTTTTCGTTTCCTCTCTGCGTGATGCAATCGAAGCAAGAGTCACAAACCTTCTTCGTGTTTGTAATAATCGTCTGCACCGCTTCGTCTGTACATCCTGAACCCTGCGCTCGAGTTACTGGGCAAGAACCAAGCATCTGAGAACGATATAATCAAAACATTTCACAAGAATATCTCACGCCATCAAAAAACCTCTATTCAGAGCTCCTTTTCATTTCTGCGCGGCCATTTTCTGATCAATGTATGCTACTTTAAAACATCGAATTAAACTTCACTAACCTTAACATAAAAATGAATTCCTTCTTTTAATGAGTCCTCTGCGTGAAGCCAGTCCTCCTGATGCTTACCTGCGGCAAAATCGACCTGGAATGTCTTTAATGAAATTTTTAAGGAATGTTGGAAATTGCCTCTTGAGGGCACAGTGCACATGCCACAGCTGACTCTGGTACTTAACGAAAAAGATTACATAGCGTGTGATTTCAATTTCGACGGAGACCACAACGAAATTACTGCTTTAATCCATCGTTTTCTTAGCTTCCTATCCATGCGGAAAACTACGCTCTTAAGAGCCGGGGATCTATCGAGCGGAATGGTTACTAAAATACATGGCGTTGACTTCACAAAACAGTCATTGACACGGAAAACTGCGCGTGTTATAGAACAGAGTCGAGTCTAATATGTTCCGATTACTTGAATTGTTCGGTTGCTCCAACGTACACTCACCTGCAGGCCACTTTTAAGAACCATTGAACTAGGTCAGATGACATATGGCCTTTTACACTGCTTGGAACGTTAAAGGGAGGCATTTCGCACTAAACATGGCGATTTTAATCGTGGCGAAATACAACCGATGTGTTTCAGGAAGGGTGTAACTTGTTGTCCCTCCCTTGATTATACAATAGTCTTAGATACAAGTAAGTTCTACAGGCACTCCTTCGATTTCACGCAAACTCAGTCTTAGGTTTAATAAGGCATGCCAAAGGGGAAAGTCTACAAGACGGTTGCGACACTTATTATATGTCACTTTGTGTTTAGGATGATAAGGGGGGACCCTTAACACTACATTTTCAAGCAACCCTCATTTCAATTTAAGCATATGCATAGTTCGGTTTTTTCCTATCTTTTACATTGTGCTCACTTAAACCGGGGCCACCCAGATAATGAAAAGCAATCAGAGGGCAGAAAAAAAAGACACCGACATTTTTAGATCCAGCGAATAAATGTCCGGTACAAAACAATGAAATCACAACTTGTTCGTTGACCGGTGATGCTTTGGTAACTATGGGATCGGTTACTGTAAATTATCTAGATGGCCCCGGTCTCAGTGAACGCACTGTAAGTCTTAGAAGAAATGTGGTGCAGGATGCATGTGCAAGAAAGCCCAACGAAAAATTATACGGATAGCAACCAGAAAAACAACTTTAAAACATGGCGCGGCATCACTGTGGAAGAAAGGCTTAAAATGCCCTGGGAAAATCTGGATCGGCGACGGCGTTCGGAGCAACGGTTCGCCTTTCTCCAGACCGAATGTCGATTTAAAGAAACCATGTTTTAACCTTGTGTTTATCTCTTCGACACTCCAAACTCTTGGCTCCTGTTAAGATCTTCTAAAATTTCTTTCAAAATGTTCTTTAAAACTTCGGTAAAAAGAAGAAGTATTAAAAAAGTTTTGGCAGATTAATTTCGCTCTATGTCGAGCCTCTTCAATGCCTTTGTTAAAAGATTATTCTAAAACCCAACAGCTAAAAAGGTGGGGTCAGTCTTTGTCTACTACGACCCTTGGGATTTTAAAGTAATTCCATTCCGTTTTATTATTCATTAGCCGTTCAGGTGGAACACTTTTCATTCTCACGGCTTCTGCGATCTGCCTTGTCATCGAGTCATTTCTGTATGATCCCGTAACTTTCATATTAAATACTTGTCTTTCTTCTTCGTGTTTCTCTCTGCAGTGTCTCCACAGCACCGAACCTTCTTTTCTCCCCTCCAGGAGTTTTAGATGTTCTTTTCCACGAGTATATGCATTTCTGGCGGTTTCTCCTGCATATATATCTCCAGATTTTTCACACTCTATCTCGTATGTGACATTACTCGTGTCACAGGCGTTCTTCCCATCCCCTCCCGTGCGCACCAAGCAATCTTCTCTGTCACACGACGTATGTCTTAGGGGGTCGGATCTTTGTAGCAGTCTCTTTAGTGACGTGCCTCCTTGTTCGACTATCTTAATCTTGAAACCTTCTCTTTTCACTTCGTTCTGCATCCTGTTCTTTAGTTCAGAGTTGGGTGTGACAGGGATGAATATGACAGAGTCATAGCCTCCTTTTGTATACCACTCTCTTTGCTTTCTCTTTTTCTCTTCCTCCCGCTCTTCTCTCTTCCACTCTCTGGGTCTGTACATGGGTCTTATTCCTCTCTTATCGTTATCGTTAATCTTGTTGTACGCCTTAACCGCTGATAATAGTACTTCATGTCTAAATTTCTTACTATACCCCGAGTACTGCATCTTACGCATTAGGTCATTGGCATGGTTGTTAACAACTTAAAGAACTGTTGGGTTTTAGAATAATCTTTTAACAAAGGCATTGAAGAGGCTCGACATAGAGCGAAATTAATCTGCCAAAACTTTTTTTTAATACTTCTTCTTTTTACCGAAGTTTTAAAGAACATTTTAAAAGAAATTTTAGGAGATCTTCACAGGAGCCAAGAGTTTGGAGTGTCGAAGAGATAAACACAAGGTTAAAACATGGTTTCGTTGACAAAATCCTTCCTGACATCAGCGCATAAAATTAGTAGAGAATGTCGATTTACCACGACAGCAATACTTGTAAGAGAGGGTGAGGATATAGCAACTTGGCTCCACTTCCTCTTGGGAAAAATCCCAAGGATTTTCGAATACAATCTTTAATCTTTAATCTTTAATTGATATATATATATATATATATGCCTCTAGCGAGCTAATCTGGCAATGGACGGTCAGTACACGGAAGCTCATGACATTGACAGCGAGATAAATAAACAAAATGAAAACAAATAACTAAATAATAACAAATAAAATTACAAGTCATATGAAAAAAAAAATTGTCAACACATTAAATTATTACAAGAGATTATGAGGTAAGAGAAGTAATCCCTCATACTGGCCCTATTCCCATCGTAATCCCTCTTACGTTATTTTTAGATCTCCTGCGAGATCCGGTATTCCCACGAGGGTTAACTGATAGCCAATCACATGTCCTCATTTTTACCAATGTTGACAGCTGAGCGAATTCCCACGCAATGATTCGCGTCGTTCACGATTTACCATCAAACAAAAATGGCTGAGGATGTTGAGAGACAATCGTATATGTACATTTTGTGGACGAACGTGACTTGTTGAATACAGAGTTAACCGATTACAATGACTTATGTTTTGAAACCTGTATCTTGGAAGGAACAAGTTATGTAACCGACAGGATTTTGTACAGAATGGCCAATGGAAGACTATAGTCGATAAGTACGATCTCTCTGACTTTAATAAACGCATTCTCGGGTTCCGTTGCGGGATTAAAAGATGTTGACTTAATTCTGATACGGTGATAGAGTAGGCAGATAGAGCTCTACAACAGTACCAAACATGAAAGGAAAACTTGAATCAAGCGTCCGATAAAAATTTTTGAACCCGTGTTATCGGATTCAAGTGAATTTGCAAAGCACGTATGTTAAATATAGCTGTCTCCTTAAAAAGAGATTTAACACGGTTTCGTATATGGCACAACCTTGAATGTGGTATCATTGAAAACTAGACAATTAAGCAATTTCAGTTATAGATGTTTGAAACCTGTATCTTGAAAGGATCGAGTTTTATAAGCGACAGAATTTTGTAAACATTGGCAATTCCCAGACTACAGTCAACATGTAATATATCGCTGACTTGGCTAACGCGTTTTTGATTTTCTTCGCGGGATTAAAATATGACGACTTAATTCTTAGATATTCATAAATTAGACAGATATCAGACATGAAAGGAAAACTTGAACAGACAGTGCGATAAAAATGTATGAACAAGTGGTATCGCATGGAAGTCAATTTGCAAAGCACGCATGTTAAATATACGTGCATCTTTCAAAATTATTAAACTCGGTTTCGTACATTGGACAGTGTTGAAATTGGTGTCACTGTAAACAACACAGTTAAGCGATTTAAAAGATATATCTTTGCATCTTGTATCTTGAAAGTAACGAGTTTTATAGGCGACAGAATTTTGTACACAATGAAATATCGCGGACTACAGTCACCAAGTAACATATTCCTGACTTGGTCAACGCGTTCTCGATTTTCTTTGCGGACTTAAACTATGGTGACTTAATTCTATGATATTCATAAATTAGACAGCTAACGCTTTCAAACAGTACCACACATGACAGGAAAATTTTAATTGACCGCACGATAAAAATTTTTAAAAACGTAAGATCGGATTGAAGTCAATTTGCAACGCACGCGTAAAATATAGCTCCCTTTTACAAAATTATTTAACAGGGTTTCCTACACTAGACAATCGTAAAATTAGTATCAGAGTGAATTATACAGTTAACCGATTTCCATGATATATGATTGCAAACTGTATCTTGACAAGGACGAGTTTTGTAAGCGACAGAATTTTGTAGACGATGAGAAAGTGCGCACTAAAATGGACAAGTAACGCAATGCAACCAAGGTAAACATATCTGCATATGTCAAAATTATTTAACACGGTTTGATAGATTGGAAATTCTTCAAATTGGTATCACTGCAAACTAGGCAGTTAAGCAATTCCAAGGATGTATGTTCTTGCAGACAATGAATTTTATCAGGCCATGAAACTCAATTTTGAAAACGGAGAGTGGCATCGTACAGAATTTGTTGCACTTTCCCTCGTCCATGAAACTTCCACGTAACGCGCGCGGTAACATTATCCGCGGGAAAATTGATATCATCTAAAAATAACCTAAGAGGGATTACGATGGGAATAAGGCCAGTATGAGGGATTACTTCTCTTACCTTGATAATCTCTTGATTATTACAACTACTTAAATGGAACACAGCAACGGAATCAGCACATACGGAAACAGGAGACCAAGTGTTCGAAGCGGGAACAGTTCTTACGAAAAAAGAATACTTGTGCGCGTTAATGGTAGATGAGTAACGCTGGAACTGGAATGGGTGCTGTGCACTACCTCGGGTCAAATAGGGACAGTGCACTTCGCGTGGGTCGTTTGGGAAAAATATCCGTACATTGCCAAATCGGTGATCTTCCTACGTGTCTCAAGATCTTGACAACCCAAGGAACGACAGTAATCGTTACAAACAAAGCGCGCCGCACGACGCTGAACGGACTCAACACAGATAATGTCTTTTTGTGTATATGGACTCCAAGCAACGGAGCCGTACTCGCATACAGGGTGGACCAGGGACAAATATGCCCGTTCCTTGACAACAGCGCTACAAGACGCGAAGTTCCTTTGGAGTACGCCTAAGATCTTACTCGCTTTCTTTTTCACCACCGCAGCCTGCTTTGTTCAATTGAGGGAGTTGGTGATGTAGACCCCTAAGTATTTCTGGAACGTAACTCCCTCTAGGGGACTGTTATACAGCGTGTACGAGAAATGGCGATCGAGATGATATACCATTTACTAGGGGCGAATTTAAATTGCCACATAGCCGCCCATTCCTCAAGCTGGTGTAGGTCCTGCTGGAGTTTATCGTGGTCATGCTAATTGTAAGTTCTTTCGCACTGAAATTCCCTCTCTCAAAGGGAGACAAAAGAGGGTGCTAATGGGGTTAACAGTTAACTGACAATTGGCCAAAAAAATAGTAGTTAACTGATATTTGGC
>NC_090871.1:23155585-23163085 GCF_036669935.1 Montipora foliosa | reverse complement strand
GATGGCTGCATTTGAAATGGATTAATGAAAGTTGATTTACGGTTGACAGAAATCAACACGCATTTAAAGTATTTCGTACGCCTCAGCTCTCTCACGGAAAGTATATCCTTAATATGTTACAATATACATTTCTGTCACTTGCTTATATGAATAAGAATTGGCCGAAGAAAGCGACATTTAAATTGCATGTAAATGCTTATCTGCTTACTCATAATTGCACTGTATATCACGAATACCTTGAACGCATCGATTGTCAAAACATTTATTTGCTATAATCCTTTTATGTTCGAATTCTCAGCGGGTGTTGATGCTACAGATGTTTCGATCACTATTAAAAATACTCCGAATTTGAATAATAGCATGTTACAGATGGTACGGGCATACAGAACTTTTTTCAGTTTTGAATCAGTTTAAGCAAACTTCGATGTAGCTTTGAATGTAAAACTTACGTAAGCTTGGAACACATAATGTTGTTTTTTAACCCGGACTTGTCTAGGGTCTGATTCTAAATATTTCAAAAATCAACTTCGTGTGATTCCAAATGATTTTACCCCTTTATAAAAAGAACAATAAATCTTTTTGTCGGTAACTGAGCACACATGTCCACGCAAATGGATTGCTATTATTATGTTCGTGACTCAGCTAACCGTCGACAGCCAGACGTACCGGCCGATTTTATAAACAATCGCTCTTACCTTTCACTTTTTCTCCTTCTGTCACTTTGTTGTAAGATTTCTGCGGGTTGGCAAATGTTTTTCTTATAATCTGAGGGCTGTGTTTAACCTTAGCAGCTACAGTCTTCAGCGAGTCCATTTGCCCGTGTATATTTAGAGGATCCTGTACTGATAATAAATATCACCTCGACTCGATAAAGACAAGAGAATGATTACAATATCACTGGGGAGGGGAGAGGAGGGCTACTCGATCACGAGAGCCGAGAGGAAATATCGGAGACCGAAAAGCCTAATAGATGCGCATGGCTCAAAACGTAAAATCGTGTTTACGACCGTGTTTATGGTTTTTGAGCCATACGCAGCTAAAAGCCTCTCAGTCTGACTCGCGATATTTCTTATCAATGCATTTTCATTTTTACCAAGCAGGCCGTCTTAGAGGTCAGGCGAGAGAGGACGACAGCCAGTCAGATAGGGAATGCAAATGAAGTGCCCGAACCGTTATTTCAACAAAGCTGTAGTGCTCCCGCTGATGCCCGACTGATGAACCGCTTGACTTAATTTGCGTTTCATGTATAGTTAATTTCAGTTTACAGCGTCCCCAATTAGTGCTCTTTTACCTGGCAGCCCTTGGGCTGAATTGCGAAATTATTACAAAAACTATATAGGAAAATACTAAGAATCTGTTGTAACTGACTATTTACATGAATATATGTATAAATTTAAAAATTATGACGAGAAGCCCTTACTAAAACACTTGATAATGTAATAAATTATAATGTAATAAATATTCTATTTCGCTATTTTACACTAAAAATTGCTGCTTGTTAGCATGACTGCACATAGCAGGAAAAGTCTGTTTAAAACGATTTGTGTGAAATCGTGGGAGCTCGAACACTCCCTTACACTTTGTATTATAATGACTTTGATGTCTAGGCGGCAATAGGCTACTCAGTTGATTATCTAAGATATTTCTAAAACGTCTGGTACATTGGTCTTCTCTTCTCTGACACAGAGCGCTAATTTCAAAGGTTGCTAAGCTTTTTCTGTAAGATAGGTGAGGGGATAAGATTGACAACACCTTTTTCTGCACTCGCTCAATATCTTCACTTAAATATTCAGGTAGACAGTGGTGAAAAACAGGCGAACAGTATTCAAGCACAGGCTTTAATAGAAATTTACAATGTCGCTTTGCCTAACACCAGCTCAGTACAGACGCTTATTTGCCTTTTTTATCGCTTGATTTACATGATTATTCCACTTAAGATCGTTCGTTATTGTGACTCCTAGGATCTTAGCGCTATCGACAGTTGAGAGTTCATTCCCGGCAACAACCACGAAACTAAAGGTATGCTTGTTCCTCTTGGAGTCAATGATCAGTTCCTTGCACTTGTTCCTTGCATCTGTGACCAGCCCTCGATAATATCAACTGCACTCAGAATGTCACTCTGGGGGAGACCACGAGGAACAATTTCAGCCACGGTCGTGTCATCCACGTACTCATTTATCATCATGTCCATTCCGCGGACAACTTGACTCGCTGTTGTCTCCGCATCAAGAAATCTGCCACCCAACTGGCAACGCTGTGAGGGATGGATAAGTTGAAGACCTTGCGTACCAAGAGATTGTGATCAATAAGATCAAAGGCCTTCCTGTAGTCAAACAGGACGACCCTCTCTGCAGCGCCCGACCCATCAGTAGCCTCCGCCAACTGATGAACCATAGACGTCAGAGCTTTGCTTAATAAGGTACTTAAACTTCATGCGTCACCCATGGGGGATAATTAACATGGACGCGAGACTTCTTCAGAGGCATGATAGTTTCCAGTCCGATCTTGATGTACACCGTAAGTAACTGAAGTTTTTCATCGCAGTCGTCCTCCGCACACTGGAAAGGGGACCAGTGGATTGAGCAGAGGTATCGGCCCAGTTCCTGTTTCCTACTGGGGCACGTGTCTCTCCTGAAGACAGTTTCCCTGCTAGTACCATCGCGCGAAGCGCGAGTCATTGGGCATAACCCAACAACATTATGGTCAGACAGACCAAACGGGGGTAGTGTTTGGCAAGAGGTCTTATCATACAACTGAGGCATGTTTGTTAATAACCCAGCGCTAGAACGACTAGACACTTGAATAAAGTTCCTTTCCTTTCCTCCGATTCGATAATTCCTCGTCGCGTTAAATGTCCGACGCTTCATCAACTAGGCGAGATAAGGAGTACGACTGAAGTTCCGGAACCTCAGTTTAAGGTTCATCATTCAGATGTGATATAGCTCAAGCCATGAAGAAAATAAAAGCTAAGAGTCCGTTGTTTGGGTCAAACGCAACTGAACTCTGTAATGATTTAGTGTTTTGTAAAGAATACACTATCATGTCTCAGATTGAGATTACATTCTCAAGAACGTTTATATCAACAGTTGACTGTCAAGTGGGCACTAATTAAGGTGGGCAGGCACCAGGGGTCATGTTGCAGGGGCATGGTGCAGCGACAAATACGTGTATAGTACACACTGAGGCGAAATGCATTAGGGTCGTGTAGCGGGGACATGTAGCAGCTGGGACAAAATCACAACATGTGCACACACATATGTTGCGGGTCCATATTTCAGAGATATGTTGCAGCGACATGTCCGCTCGTGTGAACTGATACCTTTATAACTGTGCAACACCAGTTTGGGGGTGATTTTGTCCCCGCGACGTGTCCCATGAAGTTGCTACACGTCCCTGCTACATGTCGCCTCAGTGTACTCTACACAAGTTTTTTGTCAATGCAACATGTCGCTGCAAAATCACCCCTCGTGTCTGCCCACCTTTAATAAAGGAATCTTGACTTTAATTTAAGTGTTAATCATGATACTGCTGGCAGCAAAGACGGTAATCTCAACAAATGCCACAAGCAGGCATAAAATACTTATACTGCACAACCATTCTCGACTAATTATAGCGTCCTCTATACCTCTTCTTCCCAACTCAGTCAACATCGATTGCAGGAGGCAGTGCGACTCTGTGATTAGGGCGCTTGTCTTGTGATCCGGGTATAATCCCGGTTTCAAGACAAGATCTGACCACTGGTTGAATTTGTTCCTGGCCCCTGATTCAACCTCTCAGCTACGCGTGCATTTGTAAAATTGCCAGCTTGCTTGCCTCCGGCCAGATGGGATTCTTAACAGTTGTTGAATGTTCTGTTCTGCCGTGATTGTTTCATTGGCCCTGAAAGGCCCCTATGGGGAGTGGTCAATTTAAGTGTGTATTGTACTGAAATTTATATCATGCCATAGAAAATACAGCGAATCATAATTCAGGAAAGCGGTGGTATATTCGTCAGTTTTCCACCGAACATTCCCATCGATCACTGCAATTCAACGGTATCATACCCACATCCCCATCATGCCTTGCTGGCCACTGCATTTTCTATGGCATGGTGTAAAATATTTATGCAACCCTTTCTCGTGGTATACCGTAGAATATCCCACTCGTCACTATTACTTTCTTGGTATACACACGAGCCATACCAAGAAAATACAAGGGACGTGTGGGATATTCCACGGTATATCACTCGAAAGCGATGAATAACTGGTATGTATCGTATTGTATTGCGCCTATCAATGTGGACAATTACATCACAAAGTGTCACCTAAACTCAGGTATTCAATTAAAGATTAACAGCTGCATTTTTTAAAGAGATTTAACAACACGTTTACGTGAACCACGAACGGCAAGTGACCACGTGACCATAAATTTCCCGCCTTTTTCCACGTTTGCCGTTTCTACATGAAAGTAGGCATTTTCGCGTTTGCGGATAAAAAGTAGCCTAAAGCTATTTTCCGGTACGCCAAAGGAGGACAAATTAGGTTCATGGTTATAGATAGTTCATAACTGCCGCAATTTTCTTCATGAACTCACTTTGACTCTCTGTTGACCTAAGCAACTGTACAGCTTCTAATCATCGAAACTGTCGAAATTTGACGGGTAAGGATTTTTATTTTATATAGCGTCTTTTTCTACTAACAATGTTTAGAAACACTCCGAGTTTTGTTTTTGCCTTTTAGCAACTAAATACTCGAGTTGCCGTGGGTCACGCCGTAGCTTAAGTCACAACCTTCTCTCTATTTTACGTTAATTGTGAAACGGAAAGCCGACGAAATTAGTTTCTAAAGAGATTGATTGAGGGGGTGGGTGTTCGAGACAAGGAAATAGAGGTGCTCCTAAAACAGTAAAAACTATACTAATGGTCAAACGGTCAGCTTTTTAATCATATGCCGGAAATCTAGTTTTATTAATTCAGTTCTTTATATCTAGAAATTTCTGAGATTGAGCAGCTAGGGACTGGCTTATCACAGCGTTGTATCATCCAAGAGCGTCAGAGAGAAATAAACTCTTTCTAAGTGAACTCTGGCCTCTAACCAAAATTTCCGCGCTTTTCAGACCCTTCCTTTATTTGTCGTTGATTTCATGCTCCGAGTCAGGTATTTTCAACTCGAAATCAAGTGAAAACATCAAAGAAAGGGAATGCAGCCAACAAAGGATTCATGAGGTCAGAATAGAAACAAACGGTGCCACTGAGTCCTTCATATAAGCTGAAAGGAGAATCCGGTGTTCTCGCTTCCTTCTGAAACTCCTCTGTCTGCATGAAGTCGGAGAATTTTTGGGCACGGTAAAGGTACAAGTCTTCGTTCGTGAGCCGATACAGCAACAGAAATACGTAACCACTTCCTGATGAAAGAGAAAAAAATATGAGAGGACAACCAGTGTGTGGCAATAAAACGCACTGCGAAATCAACCAACGATTTAGTAAAATAAGGTGACTAAAACTAAGCCAAATCGAATGCCGTGATATGCTTCGAGTCGTGTCGGGTTAACGAAATATCAGTAGACATGAAGTCTGCGCAGCGTTTTTTTAAAAGAATATATCCATTAACCTATAGGCCATATTCTGTCTACTTAACTAGATAGGGTATTATTTTTTTCAAACGTTGCCCCTGTAATTTTTTTTCAAGTTTCCAGTTCCGTGACGTCTTTCGTTTCGAAAATACAGCATTTTGAATTTCAGAATTGACATCCTGTGTGACACCATGATACGAAGTTATTTGGTTGAAAAAAATTATCTATCCCTATGAATCTCAGCAGTTTGAGCCTTTCAAGTACATTATGAAATGTGTTCATACACACGTATTTTATCTCATGAGCGAAAAGTAACCGCTTTCATCGCAAAGTGAGTTCCAAATGTTTTCTTTGATTACCTGCCGCCACATTGTGGAGCACATGGCGTCTCCATTCTAACTCTATAAAGTTGCGTGAACCGCTTCGACAAATAACTGAGAATTGAAGAGGTTGTCAGAAGATGTGTTTCCTCCAACATTCCATGCTCGTGGCCTTTTTCATTGAGCGATTTTGAATTTACTTTTTTGTTGCGTGACAGCGAAACTATCTATAGTTGGCGACACGAAAAACAGACCAGGCTCTAATCTTCTGAATGGCAAGATTATACCGTGCATAACCACAGTTTCTTGCGCCTTTGACCACAATCCCTTGCGTTTCGAATAAAAATGTGTTCTCCCGATTAGAGGGCTACCTCGCTCGTTCGCTTCAGGCTCACTCAGTGCAGCAGCAATGAGAGTGTAATTTCACTCGCTTTCTTTACTCCCATGTATTCCGTATTCGTATTCTACCACTTTGAGCACTGAAACGATCATAGATGAAGGCTCATGGTGGAATCCCCTCTCATGGAAAAATAATCCCCCTTCCTCAGTTCAGCCGTCATCGCGTGTCCCTCGTTCAAGTCAAACCGTGTGAATAAGGCCAACTGACACTTTACCTGCCACTCCGTGGCATATCCCAGGCCCCTTGCGCAACAATCCTCTTTGCCAAGTGACCTCAGCGCATCTCTTTGCAGCCTGTAGGTATTTATCATCCTTCCAGGTCAAATATGCCTTTGCCAATAAGTACACCACACCTGGGGCACCATGGCACCAATGCAATAACTCATTTTCCTGGTCTCGAACTTCCCCAGGGACAGGGGGGAAGTTACCGTTCGGCATCTCACAGGACAGGACATAGTCCACAGCTTGACGGATCATAGTTTCGACGTCTTTTCGGTTTGCAAAATGCTCTGGAAAGCTGAGTAACATCTGGAGAATGGAAGACAGTCCATGGCCAGCTCCTAAAATGAGTGCACGTGGATACATCCATATTAACAGGGTAGAGAGATTTTAGAGAGTTTACTAACTGAGTCAAAATAAAATATTATACATTTTCTGGGGCAATGTACCTTGTCAAGGATCGATTTAATCAAATTGCTTTCAGACAAACAATAAATTGATACTTGAAAAAATATTCTTTGGTCTTTTAGAGCAAAACAAGTCACATCCAGTTTTGTTAACAATAAATCAGAATCGCCACTTTGCATAAGTGGCAGCCCTACAGAAAAGGCATGGGTCAACTGCACAAGGAGGTGAAGACGTTGCAAGACAACAATTTTCCGTTGTAGGTCCATTACGATTTTATAATATCATAGTAAAAGAAAGAAACAAAATCAATTGTTTTCTCAGGCATATCTAGGATAACAGGCCTATAAGAATCCTTTTGAATTAGTCAGCGGCAGTGCATCGCTTTACATGTTCTACAACCTGTTACTTCCTGTACTGTATCGACATTTTTAACACGGTGCTTGTAATTGGAACACTGTCGTCATTGTTGTGTTAAAAAGTGCCACATGTAGAATTTACTCTGGTTGATTCGGATTAGTTTATGCATCAATTGAGTACCTGGAGTGCCACTCACTGAACTGCAGGTTAACCACCTTACTCAAGAGTATTAAAGCCACTGTTAAAG
>NC_090871.1:23123085-23150585 GCF_036669935.1 Montipora foliosa | reverse complement strand
GGATTGTCGCCCTCGAAACTGAAAATGCTATGCTATATCTTAAGCTAGCACAGGTATGTTATGGTGTAATTAATGACTCCAGATTATTAATTCCCAGACGGTAATTACTGTTATCCACGGATGGACTCCTGACGTGGTCTAAAACACTGACTTAATTGAGCAAATGGGTGGTCTAGGGTTGGCTTTCGTCGTGTAAACTTAGAATTGAGGCAAGTTTAATCACAGGCGCCCCAAGCTCAGACTGAGTGTGGCCGACAAAAATATAAGGATTTGTATGGGAAATCGAAGAAGATAATTATATGAAGAACAAATTTCAATTAAAAAGCCTAAACTTATTGCCATTGTGGATGGCTTCCTTTCTGTGTGGTTATTTTCCAGATCCGACAGGATTTGAGCATTTTTTCAATTTCTGGGTTGTCAATGGTTATAATAAAATCCCAAGGCCGAGGCTAAATGCAGTCATGTCGGGAGACCCAGGGGAATAAAGAAATTTGCGATTGACAAACAACGGTCTGTCACCCCTGTAAGGGTCAGTTTGTTATCAACAGTCGAAGTTGGGGCCACTTTCGTGATAAATCACCGCCTTCAAAAGCTCAGTGTTTTGTTGCAATATTCACAGTCTGACGTTGCTCGCAGGAAGGACTGCTATCGTGTTGATGGTGGGTTGAGATGAAAGTTCAATCTTTGGCAATTGATTCTGATGTTGAATTGTGACTGTGGGAACCTTTTATCACGAATAAATTGACTCAAATTGGTGGCTCCTCAGGGATGCAGGGATGGCGCAGTGGTGAGAGCACTTGCCTCCCACCAATGTGGCCCGGGTTCGATTCCCGGACTCGGCGTCATATGTGGGTTGAGTTTGTTGGTTCTCTACTCTGCACCGAGAGGTTTTCTCCAGGCACTCCGGTTTCCCCTCTCCTCAAAAACCAACATTTGACTTGATTTACTTTCATTGTGCCTTTCAGTTTACAGTGTCCCCAATTAGCGCTCCAGTGCTAGAACGACTAGACACTTAAATAAAGTTCCTTTCCTTTCCTTTAGTCTGTGGCGTTGGGATTTTATTATAACCGTTGACAACCCAGAAATTGAAAAATGGCTCAAATCGCGTTGGATCTGGAAAATAGCCACACAGGAAGGAAGCTATCCACAATGCAAATATTAAGTTAAGGTTTTTGACTGAGAGTTTTTTTCATGGTTATAATTATCTTCTTCAGCTTTTTATCAGGATTCCCATACAAATCCTTATACTCGTATTTTTGTCGGCCATGCTCACACTGAGCTTGGGGTGCCTGTGGTTTAATAGTCCAGTGCCTTTTATTTTGGAGGCAGGGGAGAAATGGGAAGTTGAACATGTATTAAAAGACAATCAGTTCACTGTGAATAATAATGTGTACAGTATATATGTGCAATGATTGAAAATAGAGGGTTCCACATCTACAGATGCATGGACACAGCTCCTGTAGTCCTATACTGGCATTGCAGGAGTTTTGTCACAAGTTCCTCACAAAGCCTGTGACAAAGCCGTCTGTGTGTGGATGTCTGTGAGCTCACTTTAAGACAATGAAAAATAAAGTATGTAATATCTCAGTCTAAATTTTTATAATCAATAACAATTATCTTGATAGTGCATAACTCTTCTTGGTAGTGTCAAGGGTCTGTCAGATCCTGTCGACTTGAATCCACCCACTTGAGAAGATTGTTTGATGAAGAAAAGGGTTTTCGAAAGACGTCCTTGCAGACACTGAGAATATCCAGTGAGAAAATACAGGTAAGTGAAGCTTAAGTTTTGCATTCAATTGGTACAAGTCATGTACATGTACATGTAGATGTCGTGGTGTTCTGAACAAGAATTTAGTACCTCTAAAGATCACCAGTTTCAGGCTTTGATCTGCCGTCGTATTGACATTTTTGCATACATGTACATCAGCACTGCAGGAGGAAATAGGTGGTAGGGTTGGTATTACAGTGTACCTTAAACCTCGACCCCCTCAAGGGACTAGCACCCATCATAGGACCTGCAGTGACCTAATTCTGTCAGTGTTATATAATGCTTCAGGAAATGTATGCTACCAGGTTGTTACATGTACATTATAATACCCTTTTGAAGGGGTATCACAAAGGGCTCAAAACAGGGCATCCACTTTTCACTGCCATAAATGCAATTGACACATAGATTTTACTCTGTCTAACACCAGACGATTTTACTCATCAATGGGGATTTACAGGTCTGTAGCCCTTAGCCCTTGGCGGTGAATGGGTTAAAGTGGTACTATGATAATTAAAAGGAATTAAATCTTATTTTTCTTTGGATTTCAAAACTATGTTAACTAAACACTATGTGACCCAAGTTTTAAGGCTTGATTTTAAAAAAAAGACAAGTTGGTTTAGTTTAACTGGAGTTTTGCTATTTAATGGTCTGCCTTTACTTAGTTTAAAACCTTGAGAGCGCTGGATCGAGGAGAAAATGACGTCAAAGACTCACTAGTTTAAGAATTCAATGCTCTTGTACCTGACTGAATTAATATGTAGCATGGGCTATTAAAGACAGGTCAGGTTGACTCTTAATCATTATGGTAACACAAGTGTGAGTTCCGTTTATCAAAGTTAACTCTCTCTGGGCAAAAATTGACTAGTGATGGACTATCAACCCAACTGAGTAAAAGATTGCAGCTATCCAAGACGCTAGAGCTCCAAAGGACGGTAGTGAGGTCAGGTCATTCATGGCCCTAGTGCAGTACTCTGCGAAGTTCATGCTGGATTTAGCGTCGATAGGAAGGCCAATACAAGAGCTACAGCTGTAGCAAGGAAAGGTGTTACGTTTGTATGGGGGAAGAACGGCAAACTACATGTACTTTTGAGAGGCTAAAGCAAATGACCATAGTGCACACAAGTCATGCAGATTATACGTTAGCTTACTACAAAGTAGGTTGCAGGACGAGGATTATTGCAAAGTCGCATTTCCCTATATCCAACCCTCTGAGGACCAGTCAATCAGTTTTGAATGTGAGTAATGGCGGACTGTGAATTTCAAAACTTACATGTACACTCAAAATAAACAGCCTTTGGATAAAATTATTAATATTAAAGCTGAAAAATTTGCCACCCTGAGGCACATGTTAAGCAAACACACACAAAATCTGAAGAAAAAAGGAGTGACTTTATTATCATAGTACCACTTTAAATCTTTCTCAACTAAAACAGGAAGTGAAGCTGGAAATGCATGACCTGAAGAGGAAGGTAAAAGCATTGCCTGAACTGCTGTCTCAAGAGGTGGACAAGACAACAAAACTCACTGATCAGTTTGGATCTATGAAAATGTCCAACATGGAAGGTACTGTACATAATTATTGAATTCAAATTTCAAAGGCACTTGACACTATACACATTTTTTTAAAAGTTGTGTTTACCAGACTGGTTTGTGTCTAGTTTCACCTAAAGCTATTGCTGTGCTGCCTTAATTAGACACAAAAAAGAATATACAGCTGTAGTGAACAACAAAGAGGCCATCAACCTAACTTAAAGTTTGCAGCTATGTAAATTTGCTGGACGTACTGAAAAGTAATTCTTTTGTTTGCTGAACTTTCTCCTTCAACTTTGATGGTGGGAGGCTCCCAAAAAGTGGAAAGTTCAGCTGTAGTTTAACTTACATGCACAACAGAGAAACTCAGATATTGGAATTGTTTTTACACTGAGTTGACATCACAAACTACTTTGCATTTGGACTGAGCATTGCAGAGTACTTTGTGACATCAACAAGGTGTCTCGCTTGGTTATGGATCACACCATGGCTATAATTTTGGTTTTCTCGTGTCTGCTGGTAAATAGGAAAACTGGTTTCAGTGAGACAAAACAAAATATGTTTTTAAAAGGCATTTGTGGATAAAAATTAAAGTGGAAACTTTTGTTGAGGTGTTGGCAACTACAACTTTAGACTAATTAGTCACTGTGGTATGGGTGAAAAATCTGGGTAATATTTTGCAAACAAAATAATACATGTACGGATCACCTAATTCCACCATAATCATCAAGCATTACTACTGTAACAACAGCATTTCATCTGGAGCACTATTTAAAAAGGCAAAAACCTGGTAGGGCATAAGACCTCCACGTTCACCATTTTGCATTCCAAAACAAGAGCAATGGCAAAAAAAAAAGCCAATTTTTTTCTCATTTTTATCCTTTAGCAACCAGTTCTTGTTCTAACTTTTGGGATAAGTAATCCCTATTTTTAAGCACTGTTTTGTGTGCAGAATATCTGGCTAAAATGGTACACACAGGACAAGTTGTATACATCGTTTTAATTATCGATTTTGTACCTTGTCCAACATGTGTGTGATGTCACTACTCATTGCAAAACTTTTTTGCAGGGCTCCAATCAAAGCTTCTTAAGACAGAAATGGAAATGGTGGAGTTCCAGAAAAGATATAATATTGAAAAGGCCAGAAGAATGACACTTCACAACACTCTAGTGGTTAGTATCAGCATTTGTATCTCAAAGTAGTGCAATTTCCTACTCAAGCTGTTCAACAGATTAAAGAAAAGGTTGATTCACGAAAAGGCACATTCAGATCTTTTGAAGAGGAAATTCACGTGAAAGAGAGTTGAGGTATAAAACTTTAATGATAGAGTCCATTTTGAAACAGCCTAAAGTACTGTAAGATGCCAGTTTAGGATCCTCTACGGGCTTATTGGCGATTTTTCGAAATGGCCAGGGGCCCGTTTTTCGAAAGTCCCGAGAACTTTTCGAGCCCGACAAGCCAGTCGTCAAACTGCAATCTGCTCGCTTTGAAAAGCTGATCCTTTAACATGTTTTTGTTGTAAGAAAAACAAAGAGGATTGCGAAGTTTGATGGCTTAGAACCCCGGCGTTGCGAAGTTATAAAGGGAATTGTGGCACCTGAAATAGGCCCGAAAAGTTTCGGGACTTTTGAGAAACAGGCCACAGGTCCCAGTTAGTCTTCATAGCGGTTGAATTGGTAGAGCAGTCTGCACCGGCCTCTGCGAGATCATTGGCTCAAACCCTGTTCAATTCTGAATCTCATCCCCAATGCTGTTTACAGGCCCACAAGTTACACTTGACAATGCTTTTAAATAAATGTTATAGAAAATTTGATTTTCTACCGTTGCGTTGTGGTAGGAAATTCGTGGGAATATCCGAGTTCACTGTCGACTGCGGCCATCCATAGGCCGCCTGGATGCTCCTGGAGATGAGGATTCCCTCGGGATGTCAGGCACGCCATCAGAAAGAGTCGTGCAAGTTCTTGATGAGGAGAAGATTCAGGTGAAACCCTCCAAGCCCATCGGCGGTCAGATGCAAAAGAAAGACTTTGAATTTGAGAGAGTGTATGGTCCGGAAACTGATCAACACTCGCTCTTTGACGATGTGGCTCCTCTTCTGACTTCTCTTTTAGATGGGTGAGAGTTGGTCACTTCGTTTTATTCCGAGTTTTTTTTTTTTTTTTTTTTTACTGTGAGGTCTGTAAGGAATTCAGGAACAACCAATGATTTTAGTAAACCATGGAGGCTTGTACAAGATTTCGATGAACGTTTGAAGAATTACCCTGAAGTCTGGATTATTTTTGAGCGCTTTGAAGCCTCACTTCTCAGTATCAAGGCGCAAAAAACCCTAGCCTGTTCCAGGCTCTCAGATAGTCGAGAAAACGAAAAGAACTGCGTGTGAAAAGCGAGTGCACACGCAGTTCTTTTCGTTTTCTCGACTATCTGAGAGCCTGGAACAGGCTAGAAAAACCCAGACCTGAAAAAAAAAACGTTGTTTGATTGGACTACATCATGAATGACGATTATATGTTTTTTTGTTTTGTTTTTGCCACCAGGTATAATGTATGCATCATGGCGTATGGACAGACAGGATCTGGCAAGACTCATACCATGCTGGGGAGTCATGATTTGGACATGGAGATCGACTCCGAATCGCTGAATAAAGATGAGGGCATCATACCACGATCAGCTAAAGAGATGTTCAGGTAATTCATGAAAGAGGCGCACGATCGAAAGTATCCATTCCACTTTCAAGTGGTAGACCCAAAAGAGTCTGGCCAATACAAACAAGAATTGGGAGTCATTGTCCCGATTTTATCATTCATTGCCATCTCATATGAAGTCAAATACAGCAGCGATTAAACGACAGTATAATGGGATGATAGCATTGCCAGTTCCTCCCATTCAGCGGTTCCATTTTGGGCTAAAACCTAAAAGACGCGTCCCACATTTCTGCCTTAGGAATGGCAACGACTCATGCAAATGGTTAGAACGTCTAGACCTTATTGGATAAGGACAACAAACCACAGCCCCCGTGCTATTTGTTGAGTGATTACCTTCGATAGTGGTCAAAGATTTCTTAACACTATTCGTAAGGAGAACGGAATTTCGTGTGTTAAGGTGTGGCCTGTGAAGTGAGCACGCTATTATCATACAGGCAGTCTCTCTGTTTTGGTACATAGTGAGATTTATTCAAATAAGAAGTGTCTCGTTGCTTTAACGATTAGAGAAAGATTTGTCTTCTTGTTTATTGTTTCCAGACTTATCAGCGAACGGGAAAATCCTGAGGAAAGCTATACGTTGGAAATGTCCGTCTGCGAGATTTACAACAATGAAGTTCGTGACTTGCTTGCTGGAAAGAACGCATCAAGAGTAAGTTCTCTGCGTCATAGCCAATGTAAATCGCAACTAGCGCTTTTGCCCCGTTGTTGTGGGGAGCGCGCGAGGAAGGGAGCGCGCGACGACGGTGAGCGCTGAAGCCGCGAAAACGAGTGGAATGGGGCATGGGTCAATCAAATAAACGCTATCAAATCAAATCAATTTTTGGTTTTGGTGAGAGGCGAAAAGCAGATTACCCCGTCCTTTCTTACCCCACCCTTTCTTGCAGTCTTGGGGACTAAATTGCGAAGGGCCCAGCTCACGATATCGGGCCGAAATCATACATAAAGCTCCTCTGGCATCCGCTTTACGGTACTCGTTTGATATCGGAGCACAGCATCACAGTCTGATGTCATTAGCTGAGTCGATTTTGATGAAGGATCTAAACCGGAGTACCCGGAGGAAAACCTTTCTAAGCAGAGTAAAGAACGTACAAGCTCAACCCACACATGACTCCGAATCGGGTAATCAAACCCGGGACAGATTAGTAGAAGGTGAGGGATATCACCACAGAGGCAATAAGGTTTAGTCGGTGATTATAGTAGATCATTCGTCTGAAATCCAGTGCGCGCAAGGGCTCGATTAGGTACGACCAAAGTGATGGTAGACGATAAATGTCCTGAGTGGGATGCGCATTGTGAGTCCAGTGGGTTAGTCGTGAAGAAATTTATAGATTCTAATGAAACTGTGGTGCTTCGTCGGTGGGAGAATGAAACAAGGAAATTTGGTTTCATCAAACGAGTTGATAAAGGTCGATTTACCACTGTGAAAAATTTGGAAAGCTGGCGTTGCGATCGTTAGCCCATCGTCAGAGCGAATCACGAATGGCTGCCGCCCGAAACGTCAGTTTTCCAAATTTTTCACGGTGGTAATTCGACCTTTATCAACTCGTTTGATTAAACCAAATTTTCAGGTTAGTTGTGGAGGTTTTGATTACCGAGTGAGTGTATGCATGATTCTGGTCCGAACCCTTATCAGGAAAGGGAGGGTCTTATCACAGTAAATCTCGTTTTTAAACTCTCTGTTTGATTTTATTTGAAGAATAAATTTCCGTATGAAAGAAGGGTACATCTCTCGACAGATTGTTCTTTTGTTCATCTTAACAGCTGGATATTGTCACTAGCAGTGAGGGAGCTACCGAGATTCCGTCCCTTGTCACCAAGTATGTTTTAACAACTTAGTAACCACATAATTACTTCCGGATTAGTTTGTGCCACAAATAGCCACCAATCTAATCTCTGCTGGACGAGACTGTCGGATTAAAATTAATGAAAGCAAGTTACCTTGTTATAGTAAATTACAAGAAACTACAACTACAGAGACTCACGACTGAAAACTAGAATGCTGGTAGCCTTCAAAATGACTGATTTTGATCTAATGTTCAGAGCTTGAAAATAAATCGTATGAATCGTCTTCTCATCGTGTGAACTTTTCCACCTTCTAGAAAGTCACGCGGGTCATAATATACCTGGGAAAAAAATTATGACCTATGGTCTCGTAGGAGCTAACCTAGAACAAAAGTATGGTTTGTCTTTCTCTGATTTGATATAATTGTATTCAGAACTGTAACCACAGTACAAGAAGTCATGGCGCTGGTTTATTACGGCATGCAACGACGTCACGAAGACGCGACAATGGTGCATGCGCACTCGAGTCGTTCCCATCTCATCGTGCAATTAACGATTTATACCATCACTTCTGCAAGACAAAGCACCTCTTCCGCATCAAGTGATGCCGCACCTTCACCTCCAAACACTCCAACCAGATCAAGGCGAACACTTCCCACGCCTTCAGTTGGGCACAGTGGTAGGTCCCAATCACCGGCGCCAAAGAGCAAAACAGCGGCCGGACGGCGTTCAAGGTAAAGTTCGTTGCGTTATCTCGATTTTTTAGCACTTGCACTATTGTTTTTAAAATCATAGATGGCATGGTTCATGAGGCTCAGTGTCATGACGCGACACACCTTCCCTATGCTTCGTTGAAGCAGTTGTTTTATAACGACTTGGACCTCTCCCCGTCACGAGGTTCCTCAATTAGTGTGTGCATGCGAAACATAAATTTTTGATCTAGCTGGCATTCATAAATGATAGTTGAAACACCACGCCAATATTTTGGAGGGTAGGTGCCGTAAAGGTAACAAGGGAGGAGACAGCACTCTCCTCAGCAGCAAGGAGGTCACCATGGCAACCGAGCCACAGTCCACCTCCCAGGCACCCGTCAACACGTCACTGAGAGAAACCAGTGTGTGGAGTATATATACTTACCCCAAAATATGGGAGGGAGGGAGGGAGGGTAAAGAAGCAAGGAAGCAAAAAAGCAACTCAAGCCAAAGCACATGGCAATGCCCATGCAAACCCCCCAGCAACCCCCCCCCCCCCCCCCCCCCTCCCAAGTATCCCAGGCGACACCACTGCATTGGCTTGGTTTTAACTTTGCCTAAATTATATTTAGCCTCATTAAAAATGCTATAACATTTGGAATACTATTTTCATTGCTCAGTGTCATTGTTGTTGTTGTTTTTTAATCCACTCGATTGCACTGCGTGCGATGCCTTGAAGGTCTGAATATCTACGAATCAAGCCTTGGTTATACCGTAATAATTGGTCGCAGTATATCTCCTCAGGTCTCCAGCTCCCGGTACTGCTGCTGCTGCTCGGTCCAGATCTCCTTCACCGACCCGTACCAATGGTTCCTCGGCGAGCAAACTGAGTGTGAAGACGAAACTACAACTTGTGGATTTAGCCGGAAGTGAATGTGTCGGTAAGAACGAGGAAACTTACATGAATTGTATAATCATTTCAAAGTGGCCGACGGATCGCGGAAATGATGTGACCCGTAGTATTTTCTAAAACTAGAGGCTTTACTTGTGTGTTGACGTAATCACATTGGAGGGGAAATCCCTTTTGCTCTCGTATAGTGAATTTACAGTATTTTAAGGGACACGTCAAGCTTTATTCTTTAAGCAATTTCGCCGTCCTTACTGATCTATGCAATTTCCCTCCCTTTGCACCGGCTACGCAGGGTAGTGTTATATGGTTCTTAGAAATAAAAATACAGCTGCATTGTTTTTGGCCCCTATCACTACAAAGACGACTAGTCATTGAAGTTTAACTTAAACAGCGTGAAACTACACACGTAAGCTCTGCCAAACACCTTCCTAGCGGAAAAAGGAAAGGTTCAGTTCTGGCCGGTGTCTGTCCAGTGTTTAAATAATCTTTTTATTATTTTGTCTTGTGAAGGTAACGACAAATTCAATCGAGTTATTTACTGTCGCGAGTTCCGTCAACTGTTATGCTTGAAATGAGAGCAGACGGTTTGCACATTACCGCTTCCCTCGGCTAGCCCTTTGTTCTCATTTTAGTTGTTTTCCAAGCCACAGCCGCGCGGATCAGAGGAAAGTCTAAGCGAACGTTTAAACCACAAAGGATTCAAGCGAGAAGCATAAGCTGTTCCTGTTTTTAAGGCTCGTTAGCCCAGTTCTGTTCAAACCGCATGGACTAAACTCTTGGGAGTCGGAAACTTACCCGCAATCCCAGTTGCTCATTTAGAGAAAATTTATCAATTAGTTTTTGTCGCACTCCTACGCTGACGAGGTACTAAACCTTATTAGGAGAGCTTACCAAGAAATTCCATGTTATCGATACAGGAGTAAACGAAGTAATTTTTTTGTTTTATTTTTGTAGGTTTTTGCGCAATATTATTGCACAATGCCCGCATTATCGTTAGTTGTAAGAGTGATAGAGTTTTAGTTTATGGTGAAAGTAGACCCGCACAGTGTGCACAGAGCTACTTCTGTTTCAGAATATTCGGGAACTTGCATATTCCTCGTTTTATCATTGCTGTGTGCTCCAGACGTCACGAAAAAACCCATTCAGTGACAAACTTAGTTGTGAAGATTTATGTTTCCAGTTATGGACTCCGGCCCTGACCTTACAAAAAACAATTCTTTATGTTATTTTTGAAAGGAATGTCTGGAGTAACCGGTGCAGCTTTAAGAGAAACGTCTCACATCAACAAAAGGTAACAACTCTTTTCTGTTGTTGTTGTTGTCGTTGTTGTTGTTGTTGTTGTTGTTGTAACATAAAACGTAAAAGATCGAACTACGATCGCGATGAAATTCTATTAAAAGCCATTTTCAACTGAGATTGATCGCGTGCAAAGCCCATTTTCCCAAAGTACGGAAAATATCCCATATTTGGATTAATGGTCTGACACAGGAAGTCTGTGTGTCAGCTGTTGGGTGCGGTGGGTCAGTGTGTGGTTCACTTGATCGGTCGGTTGGTCGATTGGTGGGTGAGTCTGTTGGTCAGTGACTCAGTTATATTGGGACTTTTTTTCACGCGGGATGCCACAGCCAAACCACGTCAAAAATTTAGTACAGTTTCGTTTTAATCTGAGTCACATGGATTTTCTAGTCACGTTTCTGTGCTTGTCATAAAAGTTGAACCCTGTTGGCCGGAGTTACTACTTTTTTTTCCTTGTACTTTTTTTCCACATTATTGTTGTAGTTTACCATTTTTGTTTCGTTTTGGTCATTCCAATGGCATCGCTTTTTTGTAACGAAAGACACGCAAAATGTCAGGATCCCTCGTGAACGCTTGTTGAAGATGAACTTTTGCAGTTATGAAATCTATAGCTGTAGAGGAAAGAAGCCTGTTTATAATCAGACTTGAAAGGGAATCAAACTCATGTTGTCTGCGATACTTTAGCAGGGTCAACTGCTTGAGTCAGCATGTAGGCTCAAGGCCGATTCACGCTATTTCCCCATTTTTTAGCTAAGAGCATTCATTACTGTAAGGATCTTCCTTTTTTATTTGTTTCTTCAAGCCGTTAATATGTTATTTCATGTTTGGATGAATCGTATAGTAATTGAGTGTACCTAACTTTGTATGTTTCAGTCTGAGTGCATTGGCTGATGTGTTGGGGGCATTATCAGAGCAGCGCTCTCACATACCATACCGTAACACCCGACTCACCCACATGCTGCAGGATACCATTGGTGAGACGCTTACCACGTTTAGTCCCAGGCAAACATGTTATCAAACAATGTAATTTTATTTCGTAAAGTGTTGCGGGACTATGCGGGGGAAAAAACTCCTATACATTACTATTAAACTACTGCAGGAAAACCGTGAGGAACATTAAAGCTTGAAATCTATAGATCCTGTAGAATCATCTCAACTGTAAATAGTTATATTTTATACTTTGAAGAATTTTTTTTTTTTTTGCACACCATTACTGACGGGCTTGAACTTTCATCCTATCTTAGGTGGTGATGCCAAACTGCTTGTCATGCTCTGCGTTTCTCCTGCGCAGCGGTTCATCACAGAAACTCTTCAGTGTTTAGGCTTTGGGTCACGTGCTCGCCAAGTTGCTCGAGGTCAAACTAAGAAGCGGAGGCCGACTTCATTTGTACCAAACAGTCTAAGTATAGGTTAGTATCATTTCCTCCCCAGTCCTAACCCCCGCCTCTTGCTCCCTCCCCCTAGCTGGTCTGAAACAAGAATACGTTACTGCGATAAGCTTGGCTATTGGCTGACAAATCTTACGTCGCCTTCTGAGGTTGAAGGATTGGTCAAAGGGACGTCAGTTGTGATTTTTTTTTTCACGTCAACCTATCAGAATTGAAGCAATAACATGTAACTTGCTCAACCGCGGCAATTTCTGCGCTTTTAAGTGCCCATTGGTTGTACTTTTGCTTCTGATTGTTTGTAAAATTTGGCTCGAAATTTGACCTTTAATCACTAAAAAGGAAAGGAAAGGAACTTTAGTTAAGTGTCTAGTCCTCTAGGGCCGTGGAGCACTAATAGGCCACTTCAGAAAATACCATAATATTCTTTGTCTGTCCTCCCAAGTTTTGCATAAGCATTGTTTCCAGTTTCTCTTGGGACTTGCGATGGTCCCAAGAGAAAATAAAAACAATGTTTATGCAAAATTTGGGGGGACAAACAAAGACTATTATGGTGTTTTCCGAAGTGGCCTATTGGGGATACTGTAAACTGAAATCAACAAATTAACGCAAATCAAATCAAATGTTGGTCTGTGAGGAGAGAGGAAAACCGGAATACCCGGAGAAAACCCTCTCTGAGCAGAGCCTCGACCCACGTATGATATGACGCCGGGTTCGGAAATTGAACCCAGGCCACATTTGAGAAGCGAGTGCTCTCACCACTGACCCATCCCTGCACCCCTCAGGGTGTAGGGCTGGCGCACTTTCGGCCCTCAATAGTTGGATCATCTTGTAGTCGTGATTCTGTTATGATTTGCCAACATAACTTTGGGTATGGTTATCATTGAAAACCATTGTAGAATGCTGAAACATCTTCATTGTTAGCATTTTCAACTTCCTACGTGTTGAATATGTTCAGGATGGCATGTAATGAGATTCACACCGATTTTGATACATGTAAGTGTTGCGCGAAGTGTCTTTTTCCCTTTCTCATTAACTTTAAAAAAAATGCTTGTGCTTAGAGATTGTCCAACCTGAAGAATATAAGAATATACAAAGAATATACGTCGGAAAGTGTTATCCAAACTCTGCTCGGCACGTAAACTTGAACCGCTGTGAAAATGTTAACGCTAAAAACAGGTTGCAAATTAATGGAGACAGTTCACGTTCTTGGGGCGTTATTAATTTACCTATTATCTCACACACTGCAGCCCCCTTACCCCCTCCCCATCAATATTGCTGGCAATATAAAATAATTCTGAAAACTTGAACAGTCAACATTGAAAGGGGGAGAGGCAGGGGGGAAATGGGAAAGGTTGGAATTCTAGATCCGGTGGGTATCACCAATTTTGAAACCTGTAGTGTTGTAGCATTAACTCTATTGTAGTTGTAAATACGTAGTTGACGCTTGAATTAATCAAGGCAATTCGTCCTCGATACCCTTGTCAAAATTGAGCACGCGTCTTATTACTTGCCGGCCTGGACATTAATGACCTTCCGATTTTTAATTTTTTAGATCTTGCTCAGGTTGGACAATCCTTAAGGAGCAACGGGAATAATCTTTCTCCAAGAATATTGGATCTTCGAGGTGGAGGACGCCGAAAATCAAACTTCAATTTCGATTAAAAAAATGTGTTCACTGATCAAGCATTGACTTGTGACTTACTTGGTCATCGTCGCCAACCGAAGCTAAAAGAGAGCAAGAGAAGATGCTAACAGTACCAAATAAGAGCAGCTTATTAGAGTTGCTACAATTGGTCACTATCGCAGCGTTGACTTTGAGAAGAACAAGAACACCAAAAAACAATGGGCCGGTTTTTTTAAACGAACTTTATAAAAAGACTGCGGTTTTCGGCAACAGTCGTACGTTTTACTTCCACAACGTTCTAGAAGTGAGTTGCTTTAAAGTGCCCATAACCCCAAAATATTTTTTTCGCTAAAATGAATGTTTGCACCTGTTCGAGACGCATTGCGGCCATTTTTTCCTTTTTCTAACAAATCCTGCCATTTTATAGGCTTCGGAAGTTGCGAAAATCCAAGCATCTTTTGTTCACGACCGAATGAAAAGGGAAGTGGGTCTATTCCTGTTTTTACGTCACAATCTACTTTTCATGCATTTTTACAAAGAGTTAATGCAATGTAAATCAGTTTGTGACGTAAAAGCAGGAATAGACCCACTCCCCTTCTAACTCGGTCGTGAACAAAAGATGCTTCGATTTTCGCAACTTTCGAAGCCTCTAAAATGGCAGGATTTGTTAGAAAAAGGGAAAAAGGCCGCGATGCGTTTCGAACAGGTGCAAACATTCATTTTAGCGAAAAAAATATTTTGGGGTTATGGGCACTTTAAGTAGATAAATGCTTTGCTTCTCTGCTCTCGTCTCCTCGGTTTTGCTTTCGACTTTTGAGAGAGTTGGCATTGCATTTACAGCAAACAGCAAAGACCAGGTTGTGAGATTTGTGTTTGGCCAGAACAAAACAAAAAATAACTTGTTTAAGTTTAACTCGTTGAGATTGTGTTTTCTACAGATATCAAGTAACTTCTCAGAAGGGAGAGAAGTTTAAAATTTTCGTACTTTATGAGAAACAGCAGCCTACCTTTTTTCCGTTACCGGTTTAACGTAAACGCGATGTTAAATCTCTCTAATGAACAGCGTTGTACACTACGATTGAGCAAAATCGATTCTCATTCTCAGCTAATTACATCTGGCTGATGTGGTGCTTTGCTCAAGGATAATACATAGAGACCGCGTGGTGGCTGCTAGAGGCTCCTTTGTATGTGTGCTCTCGGCTGTCTCGTCCAGCTGTTCCCTTCCCAATCCAGTCCTCGAGACTGCAAAAGAAGATTGATTAGCACGACCTCTTTGTTTGTTTAAAAATCTCTTGGAATTACCCCCATTTTCAGGTAACACAGTACAGAAATAGGTACTAAATGCAGTGCAAAATAAGTAATAAACCAAGCATTCTGATTGGTCCATGATCATAGAAAGCTATAGATAACCAATCATATGCTAGGCCTGGGTGGTGCAATTTTTGTGCGATTACGTGATACACGTACGTTGCTTCTGATTTGTAGCCCATTTCCGAGTTGCCGCGTTCCTCAGTTTCAAAGCGAGTCCTGGTGAACAATCATTCAATTGCAAATGGAAATGCGTTGCGTATTCTTGTGCAAATCAAACTAATTTCAAGACTCACTTCGAAACCGAGACAAACAGCAACTCGGAAATGGCCCATTTCGACAGGCTTACTCAATATTTTTTCATGTTTATTATTAACAAGTAATCGCATGGTTTTGGAGTGCAATTTGGAATAAATAAGCACTCGCGGGTTTTTTTAAGAGTACAAATGACATATTCGCCTTACGGGCTCGTGCAATTTTGTTTGTCTTTGTTTGCTCATATTTTTCCAAATTGCATTCGAAATCATGTGATTCTGGCCTATACAAATACATTGGCTGTGTGCGCCCAGGGCGTTTTTTTTCTTTTTTTGGTACTTTTCTTTGTGTTCTCGTCCCGGCAACGACGTGGTGTGACCAAATTTGAGGTTGAGGATATGTGGAGAACATGACCACCCGATGAAGTCATTAGTATTTTTTTATGGAATTCTCGTAGCTGTCTTGTCATTTTTGCTTGACCTTTTTGCTTCTTCAATCTTCAGTCTTCTTGAGAGTTCTCCATTGTGGTTTCTTTACACTGACGTTGTACAGTGAAGACTTTCACCTTTCGCCAATAACCCGCACTTCATGCAAACATATACATTTATTTGATCGAGTCCTTTAATGGGAAGACATGAGCCCAACAAATTGACCTGCTCTCAACTGAGTGGCTTCATAGCGCATTTGGTAGAGCATTGCACCGGCAGAGGTCATGGGTGTTCAACAACATCTTCCCATTAAAATGGCTTCCTCAAAAGCTTAAACTGTTGTGGTAGCTCTTGTCGTGTTTTTTCTGTGGACAAGCTAATTTTGCAGGGCGCTGTGATTGTTCCAAAGAGCTCAAATGTTCAAGATATTCAAGTCAAGAGTTTTGACTTGAATATCTTGTCTTGCCTTGGGAGTTTGAAACTTTCGACCTATCCAAAGACAAAGTAATTCCTTCAGCGAGCCAACCTGTTTCCCAGCTCAGGACCTTTCCCTTCGCTTTGGGGTGGGGCTGCAAAAGGGTTAGGGAACGGGAAAAAAGCGAAGGGAAGAGGTCTTTGGAACGAGGTTGTCAGCTCGCTGATTAAATCTGACTATAGAGTGTTTTCATATGACGTCACGGCGGCCATGTTGGTGGAGTAAAACAAAGAAACAACGGCCATGTTGGAGGAGTGATATATTCTTTTGAGAATTGAACTCTATTTTTATGAAAATTCTTCCTTTTGTTTTAGTATGCAAATATGGCTGCTGGTCACATGAGCAAAAACACTCTATTTACTACTTGATGAGGTTGTGTTTAGCGTTGTCACCATATCGGCGTATATAAAGCAAAGGAGAGGCCCAGTAGCTTTGCAGACGTCGTCTCTGATTGGAGAATGAAACAATGGATGATAGGATAGAAACAATACACCTACAATCAGTGACAAATTCATTTGGGACACTTACATTCAAACAATCTTATAGTTTGGGCCTTTGACACCTCTTCCCCATCCCATCATTCAATTTTGGGCTGAAATGGGAGATTTTCCACACAGCACGCACGACACCTGAACTGGCCTCCACACAACATTGAATTGCGGGGAGGGGGGAAGGAGGGAGTGCAAAATTTTTCAGTTCGTCTTACAAATAACAACAAGTTAAAAATTATATTCAAGAAGCGTGTCTGTTCCATCTTATGTGTCCATGATTGTAGCCCTGATAACAAAACACACTTCAGGTCATAGGGACCAATGAAAGTAGCTGTTTGGAGTAGCTACAGGATTACTCCAAGAAAGACACAGTATAGTATAAGTATATATAGTATAATAGTATGTATGTATACTCTCTACATGTAAATCTATAAATAGTGGAGAGTACAAGTGTATGTAGTGTATATAAAAGTAAAGTAAAACATGTATAGTTTGAATACTACAAATTAGCCAGTTCGGAGATTTAAAAAACGCGTGCGCGCGTCGGGATTAAAACAAGCCTATAGCCTATAATTTTATTCTCGGTTGTGGAAAATAGATTTGCGTTCAAAATCTTTTGTATTTTCAATATATACTTGTTTTGATCCCGAAGCGTTGCTCTGTTCTTGCAACTGGCTAACTTCCCTTTCATAGTTACCGTGCGTCCGGGAAAACCTTGAACACCTAAAATATGTCAGGAGTGCTTATTGTTTTACAGCCAATAGTGTTTGAGGACTTCACACGCGAAAACCGCAAACTGAATAACCGTTATTAGTCGAAGGACATTTCTTTGTCAAGAAAAATCGTTTTTCCGTAGTTTGTTTCAAGTTATCTATTTTATTCGCAAAACGACCAGAATTAGCTCAAATTAAATCAATTACCCGGAAAATCTAAAGCCGACACCATTCTTGCCCTGCAAACATAACCACTCTGCAGTCTAGCGAGAGGATTTCGGACGCGTGATTGGACAGAAATTACATTTCTGACATGTTTCAGGTGTTCAGGATTTTCGCGGTCCCACGGAAATTATTTTGTTAGTCGGTTCTACGGGACCATTCAACTTCTTTCTGAACGTATTTGCACATGTTCTGTTGTCGTGAATTAAGATCCATGTTGCTCCACCACGCTCTACCCTCGTCTGACCTTATATCTCAGTCGGTAGAAAAGGGCAATTCCCATCAAGAACGGAGAGGATTTAAGTCGTCAAACTTTACAGTCATTTTGCTTTTTGTTACCTTGAAAATATGTTGAAAGATTGGCTTTCCAAAGCGAGCGGTTGGCAGTTTCAAGAATGGTATTTCGGGCCCGTCGAGTCTTTGTCAACACGCAATACCGCGCTGTTTGGATTCTCCGATAGACCCCGAACCAATTCCACCTGTTGTCCGGGGTTTTGTATATGTTTTTTGTGAAAGTGTTTGTTGATATGCAGAGAGAGTAATGGAAATCCTCTAAGTCTTCTGATTCAACAGTGTTTCCCACACGGTACACCAGGGATTTAAATCCCGTGGTGAGATTGGCTTTGACAATATAATGGAGGCCAAATTTTAGGTGAGATTTTTCCGTGTTGGACAACTCGATCGTGGTCCGTCAAGTTGATGATGGGTACACAGTAATCGTCAACCTGTCTCGCACGATTTCCTTCGGCGAGTAGGTGTGTCATCTTGTTTTTTTTTGTTTTGTTTTTTTTTTTTGTGGTTTCCAGTGAGTTTCGGCGCTCTGTTCAGAGTTGTTTGAGGTTCGAACAAGATGAGAAGGTTTAGATGTTAATAAGCAGTCAGAGCCAGCCAAGCACATTAGAACCACCGCCCATTCATGGTTAAAAAGGAGAATAAAAGAAGCGTTCTACATCACACGCTTCTGTCCAGAACCAAACAAACAAGTGCAATCACTGGACCTCACCTTGTTCCCCATGGGAACAGGTATTACATAACTGGCATTGCCTGAACTATAAGAACACGGAGCATATGCAGATTATTTCACTCTGATGATGATCAAACTGATCAAACGTAGACGCATACTTTTAACAGCCTTTACCTTAAATTTATATATTTTACTTTTATTGGCGAAATATACATAACAGTCAAAGGTTAGTGCTGTTTTTCAGAAAATTATATTATTGAGGCCAAATCTATTTCCAACACATACAATTTAATTTAAGTAGCTTGCAAACACTGTTGCTACGAAACTAAAACAACTAAAATGATTCCATGTTACAAATGCACATATCCAGGCTAGAATAGACCAAGAAATTAGCAACGATTAGATACAAAATAAGACGTTAATTAATTACAGCCGTTGTTAGATTTCCAGGACGTGAAAGCAGGTCAAATATCTTAAGTACGAACGAAGTTTACCTGTGATATATAGTTATGAAAATTTATTATATACTAAAAAAAATATCGCGTTTCTGATTGGTCAATGGCGAATGCATAAACAGGTTACAGAGTGCAAAAGAGGTTAAGGAGTGCAATACAGACGTTGATATGGAAACAAAGCGATGGAGCGATTTTGTTGAGTATAATAACTAAAAATCCCATGAACTTTCTCGTGCATTTCGTGATTTATGGTCACTTGTGATGTTTTGGAAAAAATTCAAATAGCACTCACCTACGGCTCGTGCCCATAAATGACGAAATGCACTCGCGTTCATACGATTTCCTATACTTTTAATATATCTCTCAGATAGTACGCGCGCTGTGATTGACTAAATTAGCTGGCCGTATTCTACAGTACGGCCCGCTGTGCAGCCAGCTAAATTTAAATTTTCGATAAAACATTATCTAGCAAGTTTTTCATGTCGTTTCTGTTACATAAACTTGTAAAGCTGTTTGAATCGCGCAAGCAACTATTTCAAACAGCCAAAAAGATTTAGTTTTTCGGATTTTGACACGGCAATCTTTGTAGCTTCGACGAGTTTCCTTGCCCGCGCGCAGGATTAAACTCAGAGATATAATAAGTATCTTACTAACCTCGTTTTCTCGGTCTGTACTGCAAGTTACAGATCCTCGTTTTTTTCCTGTTGATTTATGGCCCAAGCGCGAAGCCCGCGGGCCATAAATCAACGAGAAAAGTTATATTGTGGACCTCGAACTTGGTTAGTAAGAGGTATAATTATCCTGACAGTGATAAAACAAGGGAGAATACGTGCATCGCCGAGGCGCTAAAGGAAAGAAAAGCAACATGAATGACAAAAGCGCATAATCAAGTTGAACACATATGTCGAAATTCAAAGTCATTTAAAGGGCAGCATTAGAAATTTTATTTATTTTTTTTTTCATGTCTAATGACAGAAGTCCATAACCCAAAAGTGTCGATCTGCGATGGAATGCGGCCCGTTAGTCAGTACTGTATTATCATTCTATTAGGGAGTTTAAGCAAAGACGACGGGTACAGTTACGGAAACACCACAAAGGAAAAATGCTCGTGCTGCACAAGCAGCACGAATTTCCGTGCATTTCTCAGCCGTACTCCACAAAACAACAACGTGAAATCACCAAATTTTAGGTTTTGACGACATCAGTAAGCCCTGGTTCTAGACCAATCAGGAGCGTTGCGGTCATTACTCGAAGTCTGATTGGCCATCATTTGGCGGGACCTGTATTCTGAATTTTGCCAATAACACCGTAATCTCATAGGTCAAAGCCAAATAAGAGAGATCGACACTTCTGACCGATGAGCGAGGGTTGCAGTAAATGTAACTAAGAAGGGATTTGCTTGAAAACAAGGTACTGGGCTTGTCGGTGCTGTTGCCCGCGATGAGCAAATTTATCTCTGATACTTCTCATTATGACTTCCCTTTCAATATGCCTGCGATAATGGATACTTGCAATTGTCAGCGTACCGGACTAAATTTCTTCACTTCCAAATTACTTGCTAAATGACTTAGAACGCATTCAAAAGGGGGCACTTTCAGTCATTAATTTCGATATTACTTATGGGAACTAATCTACTTAATCTAAATTCATTAGTAGACCACAATAAAAAATTGTGCTAGTCTTCGTTCGTGACTATAACGGAGAATAACGCGCATCGCTTACAAAAGCCTTTGCCGCCCTTTCATCGCCCGAGATATGCTTTTAGGCAAACGCGCACTCATGATATCTTCAGCTTTAATACCAACAGGGCTAAAAATAATTTCATTACGCATTATTGTAATCGCATAAATAATGTAACTTAGTGGAATTAGCTTTAGAGCGAGTTTCAATTGAGTGTCGTAAAACCAAAACCAAAGTAATTATTTTGGCCAATCAAAAAGGACGGAGACAATCCAGTAAACCAATCAAAACTCGAAGTAATTACACGAAGCCGACACAAAGCGCTAGCCACGATTGCTTTTGGTTGCTTCTGATTGGTTGAAAAAATGGCGCGAGACCTTTGAACCAATCACTGAGTGAAGTCAGGAACCCATGACCCGGAGCCTACAACTCTACTGTGTTCGTGTAACGGCGTTTTCACAGACCGATTTATTTTTAGATTGAATTTCCCGCGAATGAGACTCCCACAGGAGCCCGATGACCAATTACAAGAAATTAAGCTGACCTCATAGGGTCACCAAACAGGAACTGCCTTTGTTTTTTGACCTAATTCGCGGGAAGGGCTAGTCTAAAAATAAACCTACTTGTGAAAACGCCGTTTCACAGACTCTGTATGGAAGTTGCACGCTCCGGATGGGCTCCTGGTGAAGTAATGCAAAACCAAAGCAATTCGCTAATTACTTTCTACCCTCAATTGAAAACTGCTCTATACCTCTATATTTTCCTATTAAGTTTTGATAGTTTATTTATCCTAAACCAATTGTTATTACATACTCTTTTAATACATATATTTATAATGTAATGCACAATTCAGCCCTAATTGCCTGCGCAATATCTATAAAAGTATCTATCTATCTATTCAATATTTTTGCCGAAGCGCTTCTTCTGTGATGGTCTTATTCCTCAACAGTCCTTCTACCGGACCAGGAAAATCGTAGCCATATAGTTTGAAATCTAACTCAAAAATTTTACCTACTTTCAAAAGTTCATCTTTTGTAAGCTGGGAATAGTATTCCAGAATGTAAGGTTGTGATTTTGACGGACGGTAATCTGGAAAAGTAACAAATTTATCAACGCCTATGATCTTTAAGAGCTGAGGTGCTTCCATGGGCAAATTTTCAAAGTGTCCTATAAAATCATAATTCACTTCACACGGACAAATAAGTTCGTATGCACGCCAGTGCTGGTTAGTTTCAAGTGACGTTTTGTCGTTTCGTAGAAGATCCTTTCTCATGAACTCGGAGAATGAGGTGTCGGTGCGTTTTACTTCATCATGACTGACGCCTGGGTGAAACATTTGCTTAAACCAACCTTGTTTCTTCTGGTCCTTGTAGGCGGATGCCAGTCTTTCAATAGGTTCACGAACAAACATGGCTTTGTAGTAAGTCTCCAGGATTTCCTTTCTCTTCTCAGGAGTGTAATCTTTTAGCCACTTGAAAATTTTCTTATCGTGAGCGTAAGTGTCGATCCCTTTTCCATCATTCTCCGCTCTGTATAGGACGTTCTTCCAAGTTGTACACGAGACTTTTGGAATAAAACAAAAGACGAACTTCAACTTCTCAATTACAATAAAACGTGTGAAATCAGCTTCCTCGATGAAAGACGGGTTTGGCGGTTTCTTTGAGCAATTCTCTCTCAAAAGACGCTGTCTTTGCCTCATTTGGGAGCTTAACCATGCAGGGCTCCAGTCTCCTGGTAAAGATAAAAGCATCAGGAGTAATTATTTATATTGATTAAGGCAATGAGATGTTCAATCAGTGTTCGTCAGTCAATCGAACACTCAGTTCGTCACTCGGTCAGTCATTCAGTCCGTTGATGTATAAATCAAGTCAGATCTTTCAGTTAATGACTTTGTCACTCAGTCATTCAAATTATCAGTCAACCGGCCAGTCGAGCAGTCAGTAACTCAGTTGACTCTTAAGTAAGTCAGTCAGTCAGTCAGTCCACCAGTCAATCTGTCTGTCAGTCAGTCAGTCTGTCAACCAGCCAGTCAGTCAACCAGTCAACCAGTCAGTCTGTCAGTCAGTCAATCAGTCAACCAGTCAATCTGTCAGTCAGTCAATCAGTCAACCAGTCAATCTGTCAGTCAGTCAGTCAGTCAGTCAGTAAACCAGTCAGTCAGTCAGTCAGTCAGTCAGCCAGTCAGTCAACCAGTTAATCTGTCAGTCAGTCAGTCAGTCAGCCAGTCAGTCAACCAGTCAATCAGTCAATCAGTCAACCAGTCAATCTGTCAGTCAGTCAGTCAATCAGTAAACCAGTCAGTCAGTCAGTCAGTCAGTCAGTCAGTCAGCCAGTCAGTCAACCAGTCAATCAGTCAGTCAGTCAACCAGTTAATCTGTCAGTCAGTCAGTCAGTCAGTCAATCAGTCAGTCAGTCAGTCAGCCAGTCAGTCAACCAGTCAATCAGTCAGTCAGTAAACCAGTCAGTCAGTCAGTCAGTAAACCAGTCAGTCAGTCAGTCAGTCAGTAAACCAGTCAGTCAGTCAGTCAGCCAGTCAGTCAACCAGTCAATCAGTCAGTCAGTCAACCAGTTAATCTGTCAGTCAGTCAGTCAGTCAGTCAGTCAATCAGTCAGTCAGTCAGTCAGTCAGTCAGCCAGTCAGTCAACCAGTCAATCAGTCAGTCAGTAAACCAGTCAGTCAGTCAGTCAGTAAACCAGTCAGTCAGTCAGTCAGCCAGTCAGTCAGCCAGTTAGTCAACCAGTCAATCAGTCAGCCAGCCATTCTGCAGTCAGTCAGTCAGTCAGTCAGTCAGTCAGTCAGCCAGTCAGTCAACCAGTCAAATCAGTCAGTCAGTCGAACCAGTTAATCTGTCAGTCAGTCAGCCAGTCAGCTAGTCAGTTAGTAAACCAGTCAATCAGTCAGTCAGTCAGTAAACCAATCAGTCAGTCAGTCGTTTAGTCATTCAGTTGATCGTTCGATGATGGTAGGTTTCAAGGAGTGACGTTACGTTGGTGTCAGAGATCAACTGGAAGAGCAAAAACTAGCGAGGAGGAATGGAGCAAATTATATGCCATGTGGTTCCTACGTTTTCGCAGTACCAACTTACAAAGGTCTTACTGAACGTAAACAGGCCGTGTTTTTTTTTTTTTTTTTTTTCAGTTTGTTAACTTGTGGCCCAAGCGTAAAAGCACGAGGCCATCAATTGATTGAGCTGTAATAAACTCGAGGCGGTAAAATGTTCAGTTCGACCCTCGAATTCGGTGAGAAAAAGTTATACAGGTTGGTGCGAGAAGAATTTTAAGATGTCTTCTGGGATAATCAAGGCCTGGGATAATCAAGGCCCGGTCTCTCAACCCTTCAATGTCCATAACCTGCTGGATATGAAATGATTATAACCAACACGGCGCTACGCCGCGTTTCGTTCGTTATCTATCACTTCATATCCAGCGCGCCCTCGTAGAGTAATTGTTAATTATGCGCGAGACTAAGTTGAAAATTTAACAGAAGTAAAGCAAAAGTAGACAAATTTCATTTGTGCGCGTTGTTATAGCAGGCTTGAATTACATTGGGTCGTTGGTAGATCCCAGCGTTCAAGCCCTGTTCTGACAACTCGTTGAATTTGACCCTGCTGGATAGCCCATTGTTTAGCCTGCGTAGCAAGCGTTCCTGTGCCGATCTCCATAGATTTCTGGGTTTTCCTTTCCCTAAAAACGCACAGGAACGCTTGCTACGCAGGCTACCCATTGTTCAACTTCTTCGTCGGAAACACTTGTAAAGCTGAGTCAACCAGTCCAGCCAGTTGGAACTCTTCACAATTGTTGTCACGGTCAAGTGAAGCTATGATCCCCGCAGTTATGAACGCAATTTTAGCAATTGCGTAGAAAAGCCTGAAAAGTTCAGGATTTTAACGGGGTTTGAATGAATGAATCAACGAATGAAATGATATATGGAAGGAGTCATATATATATTGAACTGCGCATATGAAATCAAGTGAAGCTATGATCATAAATCAAATGAAGCTATGATGATCATAGCTTCACTTGATTTCATATCCGCAGTTTAATATAATTCCTTTTATTTTATTCGTTAATTGTTGTTGTTTCGTTGATTTCTTTTCATTGGCCCCGAAAAGCCTCTACGGGGAGAAGCCAATTAATGTGCACGTATACATGAATGTATGTATGTGAGGCAACCTCTACAAAATAATATTCTGCAGTGTAAAAAGACCAAATATAAGGAGCCAGACAGCCAGGTTGGCGTTTTACATGGTGAAGTTGTTAGACCGGCCATCAAAAACAAATCGGTTGGTAGTCACAGCGAGATTCAAACCAGAAGGTTCCGTATGAAAATCTAGTGTTATGAAAGTTGAGCCGAGCATAGAATTTAAAACTTTTAGTATGTGACCACAATCAAACAATTTGATTGCGTCGATCTAAGAGGATCTCTATTCCAAACACCAGACACGCCCGCCAAATGGAAATATCCCAATTACCAGCAAATGAAAATAACTAAAGGTCCTAAAGATATTGGTCTTTTTTTTCAAAACATAGATGATTAAAAGATAGTGAACGAAGTCTTAAAATTATTTTAGAACAATTCAACCAAAAGGGAGCGGTTCCTTTGATGACGAAGACTATAAATTCAGAAGAAAGAAATAGGCATAATGGAAAAACTTATGCCTATTTAATCCTGAATTCAAGACAAAAAATGGCAAGTGACGTGACCGCTAAGAAAGAAAAAAAAACTATGACCATTTTTACTATTGGAAAAACCTATTTGTGTGAGGCTTAAAAAGTTCTTTGTTATATATCATTTATCTGTAAGTCATTTGTCCTGCTCAACCAGTCTGTTCAAATTATTTTACTGGGTATGAGAATATATATTCGCATAAATTAAAACCCTGAGTTGTTTCTCTTCTGCGTGCTACGTTTCTAAAACCTGCGACAAAACCTGAGTGGCTTGTGGCTCTGGCTCGTCTACTAATTCACAATATATATTCCGAATTTTTGAAATTTAAAGCCGTCAACGCTTCTTCACACTTTAAAGCTTAAATGTTTAATTGGTTTGTTTATGATTTGATACTCTTCATTGCATATTTAGTTTTAGGTTTTTATTACTTGTAAACAGTATTTTTAAACGGTTTACAACTTTCACATCAAGATCATCAAATTGAACGTACCCCAAACTTTTACAGTTACACCATGACTTCGAAAAAATAGAGAGAAAAATATTCACCCTAAATACTAACAGCCTGGGGGAACGGAAAAAAAATTAATAGGATCAGTCTAATTAATTGTTACAGATGTGAAGTTTGCCGTTTTGACTTTTCGTCGACACTGAACAAACGCAGCTTACGAATGGTTGTTATTTTCCGGAATAAAAACTATTTATTCTTTACTCTCTCCTCTCGAAAAATTTCGATGACATTTTCCGGTCTACAATAGAGAACCCAGCATCGCGGTTTTGTCCAAAATTTTATTTTCAAATATCCTTTTATATTTGACTTGCCGTGTACTTCCAACGAAAATCATGAAGTGTTTCCGTTTTGCCTTAAATTCATTGGATCCACCGAACGAGTTTAGTATTGGCGAGTTTTGAGTTAAAATGAGATCATCGTGGGAAAAAAGCCCAGTTTTGTAAAAGACTGACTTCCTTACCTTTTGGGGCTTGCGGATACTTCCAGATTATACAACCAACCGTCGCAAATATAATTAAAACTAGAACAAATTTCTTGGTTCGGTCGCGAAAAGCCATTGTCACTCTTTTTCGTTTCGTCTGAAAAAATAAGACTGACAACTTCGATTTCAACGTACAGTATTTGGAACTGCAATTAACCTGTTAATGGTTTCGGTATTAATGAATAGAACTCTTACTTGGCACAGCGAAAACAATACCCGCTACGAGCTTAAGGTTTCCTAGGGAATTAGATCAGCTCTTCGATTCATTCAGAGTATACCACTATGAATAAAGACCGGGAGAGTTTCCAAGGAAACTACCCGCGAGAGAGGTCGCTTTAATCGAGTCCGAGATGGATAATTTGGAAACTTTTAGTGCTTTGTTGTCAACTGCACGGGCTGAGCATTTGATAAATATCAAGTCTTAACGGTGCAAAAAAGGAACAAGGACTAATCGGAAAAATAAAATTATGAATGTGATAATGAATAAGGAGCAATATTCCGATGTATAAAGAATAAATTGCTTCGGTAGAAAAGAGAGATGCCACGCAGGTACATCGCTTGCATCCTTGATTATTTAGGTTTAGATTTTAAAATTTTTATTAAAGTAACCAGGGTTAGGAGACGAAGCCAAAGGATTATAGTTCTCATCTGTTGAAACCTGAAATTTGGTGATTTCTCGTCGTTATGCAGAGCTACCTGAAAATATGTGCTAAAATTGCCGTGCCCGAAGCCCAGCACTATATTTTTCCTCTTTTAACCAATGATATTATTCTTGGATTTCACATGACGTCACGGCCGCCATGTTGGTGTCCCCAAACAATGAAATGGCGGCCATGTTGGTGTCCTGATCCAATCCTCCGGGAATTAGCTATTATTATATTATGCTAACGTCTTCTTCTTTTTTCGTCGAAAAACATGGCTGTTGATCACGTGAGTGAAACCCAAATTTGTGGGAAAACCAGAGTAGGAAAGAACCAACAACTAACTCAACTAGCCATATAGGACGCTCGGACCGAGAATCTAACCCGGGCCACATAAGTGAGTGCTCTCACCACTGCGCCACCCCTGCTCCCTGTGTTGTTTTGTTGTTGCCGTGGCCGTCTTAGACTTTGTTCAACTTTATTCACCCTCTTCAATGAAAGGGAAGGATACCAGAGG